>NC_043758.1:1086070-1273570 GCF_902148845.1 Salarias fasciatus
CTTACCCAAAATCTTGAGACAATGATCAAATCTGATGGGTGGCTTGACTTGACTCTGGTTCTAAGAACAAACAGAAAACCCTTCTGGGCTGCTGTATAGGAAGTCGAAGCACCACCTTCACGCTCTTCCGTCTTCCACCTTCCACATTTCAAGTCATGGAATCCAGACTGACAGAAGACGTCCGGGTTCTGCTGGTCAGCCCTGAGTCCAGCCCGGCGCCGGTCGCAGACGTCCGGATGGACGCATGAGGGCTGTGAAGGTAATCTCTGTAAATGAGCTGAAGTTGTGCAAACAGTGAGGACTGACTTCACTACTGAATATTTCCAGCTAAAAAAAAAAAAAAAACATTTAAAGTCGAATTTATGCAAATTTCTCCCAAGGCAGGACTTCTATAAATGGATTGAGAGTTTTGGCTATGCCTGTGTTTATTTATTTCAGAAAGCTTTTCCAGAGCTCTTTACTTTGAAGATAAATTTGAAGGAAACTCATTTGAGCTGAGGCAGTGTCCTCTGTAATAATTAAGGAGGGTTGGAGTGCGAGCGTGTGCATCGGTGATGAAGAGCGTCGCTCTCGGTCCCGTGTTTAATCCTGGAAAACGTTGAAAGGGAAACGCGTCGAGAGCGTGCACATCCAGGAAGGAGCGGAACGAGCGTGAACCTTTGAGTGGGTGCGGGCGGTTTGATGCCCTCCCCTCGCACGCTTTATGAACCAATACGCTTCTCAGAAAGTTTTCAGGACATGTGAGCTGCTGCACTTTTCAAATGAGGGTCAAGTCAGAACAGCATAAGACCGAGTGCACTCAGATATAATGTTGGATCCTGGTGATGATCTGGGTGGACGGTGGAGCCCCGCTTTACACTTTGAGTTTCCTTAAAGTGCAAAAACATGCATGTGAGGGCACGGAGAGATGAGGAATCGAACCTGCAACCGCTTTACTGACCCAGGCCCGAGGTCCTGGACTGTCTGTGGAGAGCTTCGAGGAGAAAACTGGAATGGTAGTAACTGTCCATGGTTCTGAAACGTTCCTTCAAGGCTTCAGAGTCAGTTTCTCCAAAGTGTTTTTGTTCTTCCTCGTCTTCTTCTTCTGCTTCTTATTATTGTTCATATTTATGATCAGAATAATCATATGTGTTGTTATGTTGTGTTTTTTCCTGTAGAACCTAATAAAACAGTTGAAGAGACCTAGACAACCTGCTTCAGTGGAAAGGAAGCTGCAGTGTGGCGAGAAGATCATGCTAAACATCACGGAACCAGAACACAGAACCACAGAATGCAGCGTGACAGAATCACAGAAAATGAAGACAAAACAGAACAGCAGGGGAAGTCAAGGAGCCCGGGAACCTGTTTACGCCATAACAACTTCAGCATTATACCAGTAACTATGAAAATGATGTGGTTAAAAAAAATAAGACTTACTGACTGAAGAAAGAGTCTCTACAAAGACGAAACCATCAAAGAGTTAATGAGAAGAAGCCATTGAGGAGACTGGAAGAATGATATTAATGCATCAGTCGGTAATGAATCGTTGCTGAATCTCTGTGAGAGTAAAAAATGAGATCAGTTTCTTCATACATGCAGAAACACTCAAGAGAAAAGGAGCTCACTGTGGATGAATTAGCCGGTTCCCCAGTGGGCAAACCACGGATTTGAAGGAATTACCAGCTAATGCTGCTCAGGATAATGGTTTTTACAAACTGTTTGTCATTATTGCTGCTCACACACTAATGAGCGGAAACGGCTCCCTTTGTCTTTTCTCTGTCTGCATGCATGTGAATGACGGAGAAGATGGAAGCGAACGGCTGCTGCTGTGTGAAAGACTGAGACCAGCGAGAAGGACCAACAGGACGTCCACATCACGCTTTCAATGCTGTTTATGGTCAGATCGATTCAGTAAGAAAAGAAAAACCACCTCCTTTACGGTGTCATGTGTCTCTACCAGAGGCCTGGGAGCTGGAGGGTTCTGCAGGATCTACCAGAGGCCTGGGAGCTGGAGGGTTCTGCAGGATCTACCAGAGGCCTAGGAGCTGGGGGGTTCTGCAGGATCTACCAGAGGCCTGGGAGCTGGAGGGTTCTGCAGGATCTACCAGAGGCCTAGGAGCTGGGGGGTTCTGCAGGATCTACCAGAGTCCTGGGAGCTGGAGGGTTCTGCAGGATCTACCAGAGTCCTGGGAGCTGGAGGGTTCTGCAGGATCTACCAGAGGCCTAGGAGCTGGGGGGTTCTGCAGGATCTACCAGAGTCCTGGGAGCTGGAGGGTTCTGCAGGATCTACCAGAGGCCTAGGAGCTGGGGGGTTCTGCAGGATCTACCAGAGTCCTGGGAGCTGGAGGGTTCTGCAGGATCTACCAGAGTCCTGGGAGCTGGAGGGTTCTGCAGGATCTACCAGAGGCCTGGGAGCTGGAGGGTTCTGCAGGATCTACCAGAGGCCTAGGAGCTGGGGGGTTCTGCAGGATCTACCAGAGGCCTGGGAGCTGGAGGGTTCTGCAGGACCCTATCTGATCTATCACTGTGCTCTTCTGGACAGAGATCTCGGATGTTGTTCCTGGTGTTTCCTGGAGCCATGCGCCCAGCTTGGGGGTTCCTGCCCCTAGCTGTTGACAATGTTCTGGCATGAGCATCAGTGGAACCGTCATTCCAGGAAATCGTTCTCTGTCATTTGTTCACCTTCAGAATGCAAACAGTGATTAAAGGCCGTTTTTGTTTCACTCGTTCATTTTTATTCTAATTGAGTGTAATGACTGTTAAAGTCCAAACCCCGGCTGACAGCGGATTGTTCTCTGATCTGTGTGGTTCCTTGCAGGACTCCTGCTGTTGTCATATAGATGGAAGTAGTTTTCAAAATGTTGCTGTTTGAACAGGAAAATTCTCTGCGATGCGTTTTCTACTCCAATCCTCACCAAAGGGGCCAAAAACAGCAAGTCTTGTTCTGCGCACACACACACATACACGCACGCACGCAGGCACGCACGCACGCACGCACGCATACACACTTTGGCAGTCAGATCAGTGTTCCTCGCTGAAGGAAGTGGGATTTGGTGACACACTCCCTCCACGGCGGTTCTGCTCGACTCATGTTTCTGTGAAATTCTTCTGCTCACTCCTGACTGCGCCTCATGTCCTGCTTCACTCCACAGACCTGACAGCTGTTTGGATCGGGGTCCCCGGTACTCCCACTCCTCCCCCACAGCGACCTTCACGGGAACCGGCCCTGAAAGAGAACAACGCTCCGGCGGCTCCGCCGCTCCTTTTCCCGGCGTTTTCCTGACAGCGCGTCGACTGATGGAGGCGGAATGATGGAACGGAGGAGGCAGCGGGAAGAGTGATGGAGGCCCGTGTGTGTGTGTGTGTGTGTGTGTGTGTGTGTGTGTGTGTGTGTGTGTGTGTGTGTGTGTGTGTGTGTGTGTGTGTGTGTGGTCTCAACAGAGGAGGAAGTGTGTGTGACATGGCGGTGGTGTGTTTACGTGCACTTCAAGGTGTGTGGGTCTACTTTTTTATGTGCATTATCTCCTGGCTCAGGAGAATCTATTTTGCGGTTCAGTCCATTTCTGAAGGATTTAGATGCTCCTTTCGGCATCCCCTGTGTGTGTGTGTGTGTGTGTGTGTGTGTGTGTGTGTGTGTGTGTGTGTGTGTGTGTGTGTGTGTAATGGGATTATTTGCCTGGATAGGATAGTGTCTGTCACCTGGGAGGATTCTAACTCAGGCTGTGGCTGAAATACATAAATTGTAAAAAGGGTGAATCACTTGGGATTCCACAATCATATTTCACAGGTACACACACAAACACAAACACACACACGCACACACACACACACACACAGTGAATTGAGGTCTCAGAAGCTGAATGTCTTTTGAAACGACCCCTGAAGTGGTGGCAGACGTGATCTGCTGTCAGAGAAACCCGTTCGTCTGGTCGCTGGTTGCTGGAATCGGTTCTCGGTGATTGCTGTGTTTTCCCGCCGCCACCAGGTTAGTGTTTGCTGCCATCATGCCTGAACTTTCATCAAGACGTGAACAGAGGAAACCACTTCCTCTGGAAGACACAGCTTTCTAACCCCTGAACCTCCACTCCATGTTTACAAGGCAACAATTTCCAGTGAAAACCTCAAATCTTTGTGTTTCTGGCTCGGTTGTCGGACCTGCTGCTCCCAAGGTGGATCGAAAACTCAAAAATAATGTGTTTTCCCTTGAAATGGGCTGTGAGCGGGGCGTCAGAGACAGTGGTGGGCCAAGGCTCCTTGGGGGCTCCAAGCAAAAAAATTCATCGGGCCCCCACCCCATCCGTGCACACCGAAAAAAAAAAATTTGCACACAATAGTTGGGACATTTGATATGTATTAGAGCTGGGCAACGATTAAATTCCTTAATCGCGAGTAATTGTAATCCTGGAGTTAATCGCGATTAAAATGGCTCATTTGAAGTCTGGCAAGGCCTTTCAAAATGTGTGTGTGTGTTACATAAATAAGAAATAAGCAATCAAGAACAAGCTTCTGTTTATTCAGTTAGACATGAATAATCAGCAGCATCACAGGAAACCAGCAGGTAATCTGACACAGTTCCGTGTTCATGTGTCATCAACCAAGTCAGAACAGATGAAAAATGGAATTTTCTTATGAGCGCACACTTCCTCACACTTCATCATATCTCCGACTCTCAGACAGAGAAGGCAGGATAAATTCAGTCACGCCGAATTGTGCCTCTTCCTTATCTTTATTAAGCCAGATTATGTGTTGAAGGGAAGTGTTCTTTGTTTTGCGTGTTTTCAGCGCCTGAAGAAGGCCCAGCGGGAGAAACGGTGCACCGGCAAAACACGTCATTTAAGTTTGAGTTTCATTTTTTTCATATTTGCGCTCCTGGTTTCAGTTTGTGCCTTATACCAGCCTTTTCCTCCTGATTTTTATGATAATTCGGCCGAGTTCAATATGGCAAATAATGAGGAATGGACCGTGTTTCACCGCTGAAAGCGCGAGTGTGTTTTTTTTGATGGTCAGCGGCGCAGGACAGGTTGGGCTTGTCCCCCCCCACAGCAATATTCAGCCAGGCTGGGCCAGGCAGACAGCCACACTAAAATATATCAAAGTGAACTGCATAGCTTGCATGTGTAGACCCAGCTCCCAGACCCAACTTTGAAAAGCATAAATAAACGGCGACATTTTTTTTCTCGCGCGATAAGAGTCTCGCGGTAACACAGCACGTTACCGCCGTTAACGGCCCAGCTATAATATGTATACTGAAAAACTTAGAGAACCCCTAATCTCTTCTATTAGATGCAGGGACCAACAGAAGTCCCTGAAAGCCCTGGCTTATCAATAACTATATTAGACAATAAACCTTGTGGCTCGCCTGATTGACGCAGACAGGCTGAAGGCTGACAGGGCCGTGCGGGGCCCCCCAAGGGGGTGTGCTACGTCGTCGTTTCATAATTGCATCATAAATGCCGATTGTTGTCGTTTCTGTGCAGTACATGTATTAGCACTTGGGGTACCCGGTCTCTCAGGGGCCTCCTTGCGGGCCACCCCTAAAAGCCGGGGCCTCAGGCAATTGCCTGGTTTGCCTGTTGGTTTGCCTGTCTGGTCAGAGACACCTCTGAGGTGTGGAGAACCTTTGTGTTTAAACTCCGTGTTGTCGGTGATGTGAGTGGCTGCTCAAACATTTGCATGTTCTCCCTCCTCAGATTGATTGGGTTCTGCTTCATCCAGACCGGAGCCAGGTGGAGCCAGCACTGGATAACAGTGGATTTGGGGGAAGGTGTGTTTCAGAGCGACGGAGAAGTGAAAGGGATCGGGGAAGACAAGCGGCGGTCCTGGAGACATGAGCGGAGCGGGAGACGTCGTTTGTGGCGTCGTACAGGAAGGTAGCCAGGTGCTGCCGAGTCTTCGCTCTGTGGAAACCACCCTCCAGCCCATCTCCACCGTGCACGCTCATGTGGCGAAGCTCCTGCTCCAACCGCTCGTTACTCTTAATGGAATCCAGACATCTGCTGCGTCTCTCTTCCCCTTTTCTCCCGACTGTTTTCAGGCTCTCCTTCCATCAACAGAGGAACGGTGGAACGGCTGAGGAGGTGCAACGTGTGTGTGAGCTGCCAAAGTGGAAGAGGAAACAGAAAGATGATGATGCCAAGTGTCCAAGAGGGACACCGGCGAACAGAGGGGGGGTCGAGGAGAGGAGTGCCGAATCCTCCTCCAGCTGGGTAATAATCATGTTAATGAGTCCGATCAGCATGAGGTATGAGTGCCGAAAAATACGACACATTCTGGCTTGTTTGGCTTCATTTAGGAAAATAAAACAAAAAACTTAATCGCTCAAACATCAGGCTTCTGGTGCCTCGGTACCGGGTATCAGTACCGTGCCGGTTCAGATGTGAACAGTGCCAATCCCCAGTCCGGAGATTCCTTAATATGAAGGAGAAGGACTGAAAGAGACTGTAAATTATGTTCTGATGAATATCAAGCGGAAGAGAAAGACAGCTGGTACAACATCAGAAACTTAACCAGCTTAACCAGCAGTTTAACCAGCAGTGACGTCTGGAGCAGCAGCGTCGCCTCCACTGCTCGCCGGATGCGTCACGGCTCTGTTGCGTTGCATCCTCTGCAGCGGTTTCGTGCCATGACTCACCACAGGCGTCTGTGTTGAGGATCATTTGTTCCCTGTCAATTGTCCTTCATGTTTTGTATTTTGAACAACCAGGGCTGCCGTAGTGCAGGCCGGCACAAGGCGTTGTGAGTACTGAAGTTTATTTTCAGAGCCATCGTTCAGCTCACTCTCCTGTCAGTTCAGCGCTCGTTTCGATCACTACTGAACTGTTCCGCTCAGACAGAACACTTCCTGATGTGTGGAATGAAATTTAGCTTCTAGATAGTTAAAAATGTATGATTTGACACCTCAATGGTTCAAACAGGACAAGTCTTTGTGATTTTATTGTGAAGTGTCTATTTCTGTATACTCAATGGTGGCCATCTTGAAAAATGGTGGCCATCTTGAAAAATGGTGGCCATCTTGAATTTTAGCCACCGGCTAACAGGTTTATCAGAAAGAGCATGTGTGCTACTTTAGGTTCTGGTTGGTGGAAATGAACGATTCTCCTGAAGTTTGCAGTTTTCTGCTCCACTTTAGACCGGTGTCACTCCGAGTCGCTCTACATGCTACATGCTACAAGCTGAAGAGTTGTGGCTCACACACGGGTGATGCTACATGCTAAACACGATCACAGTGTGGCCGGTGAGTGTGTGTGTGTGTGTGGCGGCACACGGCGAGCTCGCGGGGTTTTGATCGGGCTCTGCATGCGGCTGCTGGACAAAAATGTGTTTAAAGTGATTTTAAAGTGAAGATACTGAATTAAGAAGCATGTCTGAGCTGTATCCTGGGCTTCTGAGCACCTTTTGAACAGATTATCTCAACAAACATTCACCTCCACAAAAACACAAACAGGAGAAGCTCCTCGTCGTGACGCCGTCTCCTCCTCCGAGTTGGGAGGGATTTGAAATTCCGTCTGGCTGAAATCCGAATCCCCTCAAGGTTCCTCTGATGGATCCATCCCGTTCTCGTCCGTGTGGACTCTGGGTCTGTGCACACACAGCGTCGTGTCGGGATTACGTCCTAATGCTGACTGCAAACTGAAGGAGAGCTGCTGCAGATGGAGGAGGCCGAGGCGCTTTCCCAAATCATCCACCTGTACGGAGGGAAGACGGAGGGAAGAAGAGCGGAGAGAAAGAAAAGAGAGGTGGAGGAATCCCTTCCAGAGAACAGGTGCTGGACGGACATGAGGACAGAAGGAGAGACAGAGGGATGAAAGTGAGGGAGAGAGGGGAGGATGGAGAAGAGGTGAACCCGAAAGGAAAAAAAAACAAACTGAGAATAGAAACGAGGGGGCTGACAGGCACAAACGGAGAACAGGGGAGACAGGGAGCGCTGCGGCGTTACACATGTACACTTTCTATAATGCCGTCGTTTTCTCCTGAATACAGCATGAATATTCATGTTCATGTAAATTTAGCCACATCCATCTGTGCCTGAGTCACTTTCATGGAGAAAATAGAAAAGGGGGGGGGGGGGGGGGGGGGGGGGGGGAAGAAGCATGTTTTTCATCCTGGTGGAGCTTGAGGAAGAAAAACACATTATTGGAATTATTAATTCGATAGAGTTCTTTATAATGAGGAAAACTCAATGAAAAACGAAAAAAAGCACTTAGTATCTTTTATGTGGCGTAAACTGAAGATGTGTTGGTAGATAATCCACGACTGAATTAACCATGAGCTGAGATGGTGAAGGATGGAAACATCTTCTGCCGCAGTTCACTGAACTGTATTTACTGAAATTAGAACATCAAATTAATATATTTCAAATTGTAATCTGAGTCAGTGAGTTACTTTGATTTATTGGCTGACTTCCTGGATATTCACACAGGAGATATTTAACTCAGCTTGATTTGTTGAAAAGACAACTAAAACAGATCCGGGCTGAGAAGCGGCCTCATTGGTCTCATTTACACCACGACTCATCAACTCACCTGAAAACAAAGCTGTTTTTAGTTTTTGTCTCTGAAATGTTCTGAGTTTAGGCTGCAATATTTTGAAAAGGAGGTCAGTCGCTGAAATGTGGATGCAGTTTTCAGGTTGGGCCACTAGTGGGTGCTGTTGTGTGTTTGTGTCATGGAGTCATTGTTTGGCTTTTCTCAGCTGATTTCTTGAGACGAATCTGCGTGCTGGATACTTCATTGTCTGTTTTCTGTTCATGCTGTAAGAACCCAGGAAGCATTTCGCTAAAGGTCAGCATCTTGTTGTTGGATTTCTCAGTTTTTCACTCAGTCGATTTGACTTGATTCGCGATCAGAGGAAAGAGCATCACAGGAGTGTTTCTCTCACATTCTGCAAACCATTATAGCTGATTTTTAATTTCCTGAAGTCCTTCGATTTGCCAGTGCAGAACAGCAGATGCACGATGAGTCTGGCATTTGCAGCGCAGCAAGCTCAGATTCTAACGTCTGAGACCCAAGAGGAGAGAAAAGTTTCATCAAACTCCCGCCGGGCCTTTTTCCACAGATCAGGAGTCTTAGTGATCTTTGTGTGTCTTCTTCTGCTCTCTGTCGCCAACATGTAGCGTTTTATTGCAGTGAAAGAATTCCCTGAACATGTCCTGGAATTTGATTGGACGCTTTGGCTTCAATATGATTTTATTAACTGACTTCAGGGTTAATGACTCCAACGAAATCAGCAACTTGACGATTGATCCGCATCGGAGGAAGATGCTCTATAATCTGATGTTAGAGGAGGAAGATGCTCTATAATCTGATGTCAGAGGAGGAAGATGCTCTATAATCTGGATGTTTGGTTGATAACTGGTTCTTCTTGAAAATACCCTTGAAACGTTGTGTTTTTGGGAATCAGGACTTGGTCCCTCCTCCCCCTCCAACAGGTCATAAACTCACTGAGAGGGTGGAAGAAGTGATCAGATTATTGATCAGCAGCTAATGGTCACACATTTGGGGTCCGGAGGAGCTGTGAACACCATTGTGTCCAGAGACACACACTCACACACACCCGCTGCTGTGTTTTACACTGATGAGACCGTGCGTGTGTGTGTGAGTGTTTCCATTTGGCAGAGTGTGCATGTGGGATACAATATTTGAGGTGACGGGGGGGATGGAGGGACGGAGCGAGGGAACGCCGCCGTTAGTCAGCGTCTGCAGCTAATGACATGCGTATCTCTTCGGTCGCGCTGAGATTAATTAAATAAATCAAATCAAGATGCGACAATAGGCCTGGATAGAAAGGTCAGAGCTTCAGCCCGCTCTATCAAATTAGCATCTGAGCAGGATTAACCTTCAAGAGGATCACATAAAGCAGCGGCCCAGATTACCTGAGCACGCAAACACTCGGAGCCAGAACAAGATTCATACAATATCATCACTGAAGGACCTTTAGGAACGAGGCACAGATCATTCTGACTGCTGCTGAACCCAAAGCCCTGCTGGCAGAGCAAACGTTTCAGAGAACACACCCACCAGGGACCAGGGGTTCGCTCGGAAGTCAGACTCTTCAGTGTTTTCACTGCTGATCATCAATCAGAGGTCCTTCAGTCTGTTGTTGATGCTCAGGACCTCGGACTCCAAATGCCCCTGCTGGCGTGTTAAACTCACTTTATTTCACCAAAAAACCCCAAAACATAAAACCAGCAGGGTGGAGATCAGAGACACACACTCGGGACACACTAACAAGCAGAACAGTCAGAAGACGGCCCGTTTATAGCGAAGCCACCAGGTGCCGACGATCACCAATCAGCAGGCCAGCAGTCAGACGGGAGGAGGGGAACCCAGGAGCCTCAGACTCCAGAGCCAGGACGTGGAAATGACCCAGGAAACCAAACATGACAAGAACACAACACACATCGGAGCGTCAAAGTAAACCACAAAACGATGTTAAAGGTGCTGTAGGCAGGATTCCACATCTCCGCCATCTTGCTTAGGGTTACCTAAGCAAGATGGCGATTTGACCCATGTAAGATGGCAATTTGAAACCCAGCAGAGCAAAATCCTGTCCTATTTTCTCTGACATCACGCCCTTACGCAAGTTAAGCCCCTCCCACAAGAACGTGCGACGAACCCCCCTCGGCCAATCATGGTTAAAGTCTCATGGGCTCTTCTGATTGGTCAAAGATACCTGGAGCTGTCGAGATTCCTTTTCAGCTCAGAACAGAGACAGATGGAAACACTGCGCCCTCGCGGTAGTGCAATTATGCTACACTCCTAAAGGATCATCAATGGATACTCTAACATTTAATCCAAAGAAAACGCAGAAAAATTAGCATTGACTAGCAAAATCCTGCCTACAGCACCTTTAAACTCCCATGATACAGTGCAGCTCCGCAGTCATGGTGAATAGCACTGCACTATTTTATATATACGAGTTTACTTGCTTCCCAGTTGTTATACTTTAACTATACTGTGTACTTTGTTTATCTAGTAACTTTTTCACATCAAATGTCTGGTTTTTGTTCATGTGCTTTGTTGTGTTTATTGGAGGTGAGGCCGGCCCGAATGTGAAGATTCACACATCAATGCTCAAAGTGCTTTAACGATTGATTTTAAACTGTTGGTGCTGTCTGGCCTGTCATGATGAAATCCAGATGCTGTGTTCGTAGCACCGTTGCCTCATGAGAGGGACGAGAACTAGATCAATCACGTCAAGTCAGATTTCTGTTTATGTGGGGCTTTTTTGAGGAACATAAACAGTGCAGCTGAGCTCAGATACGATCGACAGAGTCCAGAACGATGTGATCTTCAACATGTATGCATTTAACAGGAGAGTGAAAAACTTTTTTTTCTGCTAGTTAAGCAGAGGGCCGCAGTGATTAGCGTTGCCTCATAGCAGGAAGGTCCTGGGTTCAAATACCAGCCGGCGCCCGAGGCCTTTCTGTGTGGCGTTTGCATGTTCTCCCCGTGTGTGCTGGGTTCCCTCCGGGCACTCCAGGCACTCTGGCTTCCCCCCGCAGTCCAAATATTGGTGATTATAAATTGCAAATGTGAGAGTGACTGGTTGTCCGTCCACGTGTTGCACCTGGCGACCTGGACAGGCTGACCCCCCCCATGACCCTGGGATTGGCCCCAGCCCCCTTGTGACCCTGAAAACGACAAGCAGCTCAGAAAATAAATGAATGAATGAATGAAAATGAAATGTAAGCATGAGTCAATGAGTTGACCTTATTCTGAACTTGGATCAAGATTCACCAAGAAGCAGAAGGCAGAACCGGTGGATCACGGCGACACAATGAAACACAAACAGCAGCTTGTTTAGGGACAAGTGGCCAAATACACCTCCACCCATCCCTTCTTTCAGTCATGACTGGTGTGTTCCAGCAGAGCTCCCTGCAGCATGCTGACGGCAGTGCGGCCTTCAGGTCTGTGGAACCGCCGGTTTGTCCCAGAGCTGTCCAGATTGTCCAAACACGCATTTTCCTCTGCGACCAAACCACTGATGCACTGACGCTTCAAGACTCTCCCACCTGGACCGGTCAGTCTGTCTGTCTCAGGGTGGGGGAGGGGCGGAGGCGGGGTCCACCTGGACAGGCCAGTCTGTCTCAGGGCGACATGTATAGACGAACAACCAGTCTCTCTCACATTCACACCTCAGGGCAATTTATGGTCATCAGTGAACCTGACATGCATGTTTCTGGACTGTGAGGAAGCTACACACACAGGGAGAACATGCAAACTCCACAAAAACAGAGAACAATCCGCTGTAAACATTAACGCTGGAGAACCCAGACATCCATATGGACAGAACACCAGGCAGAATTATTAATACGGCAACTGTCAACTCTAAAACTGCCAAGTCCAGGAGGATCTGGACTGGAACCAGGACCAGGAGGCTCTAGCAGTGTCTACCGCCGTGGTTTGCAGAACCAGAAACAGCGTTTCAGAAAAGTTGCATTTTCCCATGTTGCCATAGAGATGGAAGCTAAAAAAGCTCTTGATTGTGAGCTTTGTTCAGAAAGTTGTGTTTTTATTTACACTGTTGTCGTGTGAACAGTTCAACCAGTTTCCTGTTTTCACTTGAAAATGTCTGCTGAGATCGTTTGGCTGGTTTGTTCCAGCAGACACGATGGTTCGATGATATTCTGACTCTTCAGCAGATTGTCCGTGAAGAGAATCGTGTTCTATTTACATTGTTCTGCATGAATCTGATGAACTAATGAAAGTTGCTGTTATTGTAAACAAATGGATGAATTACATAAAAACACACTGACAGCAGTTTGCACTGGTGGTTTCTGGGAATGAATCATGAGAGGAGACTTAAAAAAGCTCAGGTTGCAAAGAAAAACACTTTTTTTCTCTGATGTCAGAAGTTGTAGAGAGTTTGGGGAGAAAAGGTCATTGTTCACTTTGTTTTCTTGTTAGAGCTCCAGATCTGAGCCAATGTCCTGGATCTGCCTCGTTAGGGTCCTGCTGTAGAGGGAAACACGCTCGGTCCTTCCTCGTCCCTCCGGATGGATTAAAGCTGCGGCGGCCACCGAACACGACCTCGGGCCGGTCTGTCCAAGCCGTTCGGAGCTGCTCTGCTCTCCACTGTGCAGCTGGGGAAACAGTCCTTGTAAATTTGGGTCGTTACGAAGAAAAACTTTAAGATCTTTGCTCCTGAACCTTTAATCTTTTGAATTGCTTCGTACATCACAACACTTTCAGAGCTAACAAATCTGCCATGAAAGCCAAAAACAGTCTCAGGAAGGAGGACGGCCTGTCTTCACACCCAGAATTCCGGCTGTGAGACGCTTCAGTCCGGCGGTGGAGAGATCCAGGCTTCACCCAACAATCCCATCCGGCAGACACCTGGGGAGAGCTTCCCAGATATGAGTGAGAAAACGCTAAGGGAACTTTCACTTTGTCATTGGCGAGAGTCACTGATGTCTGGACACCTCAGACTGTGGGAACCTGGAGACATTTGGACACCTCAGACTGTTGGACATGCAGGTCTTCGAACGGCTGAACGTTTCCGTTGTCACGTCAACGAGACCGAAACAGGTAATCAGAGACGTTTGCATCCGTTCTGTCAGTCATGTTGTTAATGTAGACGCAAAATCTGTACTAAAACCTCCATTAGATTATGAGAACGTCCATGTTGGACAGAGTCCCTGTGTCCACCTCCACTCTGGAGCTGTTTGATCCTGACTCCTCAGTGTTTTTCGCTGTCAAAACGTTTTTTGCTGTTTTACTGTGAATCTGGTGAAGATGTCACCCGAGTGCCCGGCCTGCCGATCCACCACCCAGCTCCAGGTCCAGGGCAGCAGCCAGGCGTCCCTGACCGGGACAGGTTTCTCTTTAACATGTAATAAATCTGATTATGTCCCCGTCTCGTCCTCCCCGAGCGCCCGTCACTCTCATGCGGGATTCAGAAGGTACTTTCCAGAAAATCTCAGATTTCACTTGAACACGCCAGCAGGGATCACTGGACTTTAATGTACAGCTAGAGACACATGGAGACAGTTAGAGACAGACAGAGACCGTTAGAGACAGGTTGAGACAGACGGAGACAGAGACAGGTGGAGACATCAGAACGACGCTTTGTAGCGATGAAACGATGGAACCGTTTAAAGCCATGAACCCATCGCTCTGTCTCTGTCTCTCACATTGTATCAGTTCTTCACTTCCTGCTGCTCTGAATCACACGTCTCTGCTCCTGCCATGGACCGCTCCTCCCTCCTCTTCATCCTCCTCCTCATCATCGTTCCTTCCTCTCTAGCAGAGTGTGAACGAGCGAGACGGAGTAATAAAGTTTGAGAGAAGCCGGCCGGCCATGTCTCCACACACTCACCTCAACTCCATAACCAGGTTACTGTGTGTGTGTGTGTGTGTGTGTGTGTGTGTGTGTGTGTGTGTGTGTGTGTGTGTGTGTGTGTGTGTTGTGGCTCAATTACTTGCAGTGTAGTGTGAAGTGTCTATCTGTTTCAGCTCAATAATCACACCACACTAACTCAGTTATAAAGTGTGGAATGCTGCATGGTGTCTGTCTACTGCAATAAAACACACACACACACACACACACACACACACACACACACACACACACACACACACACACACTATATATAGAGATTTCAGCGGTGTTATGAGGAAAACCACATGTGCAGAATGCATCTGGCTGGATTGTTCCACACAGACTTGGATTCCCCCATTAACTGAGCATGAAATGCTTCATTCATTCATTCATTCATTCATCTCCTCCTCAGGATCCTCCTGATGGTCGTTTCCTGAAGCAACACAGAGTGTTTTTCGGACGCGTTATCAGGCTGAAGGAAGCCTGCTGGAGCTTCTGGGCTGAATATTTCAACTCAAGGTTCAGAAGGTGCCTTGAAAAATATCAGGCACTGATCTGGTTTGGTTCTACTGATCCGGTTCAGTTCCACAGGTGCCTGAGTCTGCTGTGAAAAAAACCTGAACGGAATTTTGAAGGTCTGTTTGTTACAGTTACTTTACATGAAAATAAAAAGTGAATATATGCAAACATTTCCAGGCCTCCTCGTTCTCCTTGTTTACATGGTAACGGTTGCTAGGATGTTTGATTGGACGATGCCTGTTTGGGGGCGAGGTTTGCAAAAGGTCAATTGTGGTTATTTTATAAATGACATAACTAACATCAACTGGAATAGATTAAAATCAAACTCCTCCATGAATGATGCATGGAACTATTTCTATGATGAGATTTAGAAGGTAATTAATACTCATGCCCCTCTTACAGTGATTAGAGTCAAAGGTCACCTTCTCCTCTGGGTGAACTGTGACCTGCTGCATCTTTTTAAACAGAGGAATAAAGCAGGGAAGAAGAATGGCCTTACACACGATGCTGCTGCCCGAGAAGCACAGAAAACACCCCAACAGAAACCAGAAATGCTAAAGCTAACAATCATAACAACTGCGGTGGAGCAGTGATTAGCGCTCTTGCCTCACTGCAAGAAGGTCCTGGGCTCAAATACCGGCTGGGGCCTGGGCCCTTTCTGTGAGGAGTATGGTCGATCACTATCTTCTTGACGGGCTTCATTCTGTTGGCCTGGGCCGTTCCTGTCTTCTTCAGTTTTGACTCAAACCTCCACCAGCATCAACAATATGTTTCCTTGAAAGGCAGGAATTTTGATTGTCAAACTGTAGCTTGAGGAGTCCTGCAGGGTTCCTCACTTGTCCTCTATGATTCTCAGTCTTTTTCAATGATCTTCTTCTCACCTGCACAGACTGCAATATTCAACTTTATGTGGAAGATACAATTATTTACTGTTCCAAATGTAATATTCCTGATGGAGCCAGATGGGGGAAAATCTCGCACTTCTCACAAACTGAGGCCTCTACGGTCCAAACTAAAAGTCTGACTGCTCTGAAAGCCTCACCAACTGAAAGACAACGAATTTTCCTATCAAGCGTGGTAATTTTTGCTCACTTTTGCCCAAAGGGAATGGATTTTGGAGCAGTTGTTTCTTAAAGAGAAACATATTTTTTCTGCTCTCCTCCACTCTAGCTGACTGTAACTGACATGACCATATATGGGCATACGGTGCATTTACACAGCTGACAGCAGCTGTCAATCAAACTCGTCAGTTCCTTCATTCAGTGACTACGTTTACATGCACTCAATATTCAGGTTAAGGTCAATATTCCGGTTTCTGAATCATTTGGAATAACCCGTTTACATGCTTAAACAGACAGAGTTACTCCTGTTTACATGATCAGGGATCTCCCCATTCAAACCGCGGAGCACAGATGACGCCATGACTGCATTTGCACTTTATGCCACTAGGTGTGCTGTTTGCATGTTCAACCTTATTTTACACAGACACCACAGAGGAAGAAGGGCGCTGCAGGCTCTCTCTGCATGTTGTTAGAAAAAAAGTAAGCCAGCGAGACGTGGTAATATGTTTAATAATGCGATGCACCATTTTTTTCAGTAAAAGAGAAGAACTGAACGATCGTTTTGGCACATTTTATTTACTTAGTAGCAGTTAAACTGTGTCACAAGTAGTTCCTGGACTCAAATGACCGAGATTCCTTGTGGGTAGAACATGCGCAGAGCAGTACTTCATGTCCCTTTCGACCGGGATATTCCGATGCGCGTTTATATGACCAGAAATTCAGGTTAGAAAAGGAGTAACCCAGGGGTAATATTCAGGTTTTTAAAAACCGGAATATGAGCATATTCAGGTTTTTGCACGTGTTTACATGGCTGTGCGCAACCGGGTTATTGCTAATATTCTGGTTAAGAAAGGGTTATTGACTGCATGTAAACGCACCCAGTGACTGTTAAAAGCAGATGGGAGAAGCTAACAACTCCATGTTAGTGGGTGGATGTCTCGGTTGCAGGCCGGTGGGGAGGCTCGGTCCCGACCAATGCCGCTTGCGGCTTTATTATTATTATTAGTATTAGTATTAGTATTAGTATTAGTATTAGTATTAGTATTACCTCCGCCAAGGAGGTAATGAAATCATGTCGGTGTGTTGGTTGGTTGGTTGGTTTGTTAGCAACATTACGGAAAAAGTAATGGACGGATTGCAATGAAACTTAGTGGAAAAGTGGGTCTTGGGCTAACTTAGAATCCATTAAATTTTGGTGATGATCCGGATCACTGTCTGGATCCAGGATTTTTTTAAAGGATTCTTTATCATTGAGAGATAGGGCAGTCTTTCACATGGTTGGGCATAACTCAACAATAAATGACAAGGGGGCTTAGAGAACATTACAGTGTCAGTTCTTCAATGACTCTAAGAGATATCAGCTGCTGATCCAGATCAGGAAGTGTTCCGGATACCAGGATCCAGAACAGACAAAAACAGGGGGATTCTGGAGTGTCAGTCACTGTGAGGAAACACATTGAGATATGAACATGCCACAAACAGCTTTCTCCCAGACATCGTTTGTGTTGGGGAGAAATAAAATGTTTTTTATTATATATGGCGTTCTTATTGTTGGTGACTGATTTGAGCTGTGGCGGAGGTCTGCGCTCTCTGAGTGCCAAATTCTAGTTATTATTATTATTATCAAATAAATGTAAAGGTGAAACTTTTCAGAAAGGAAAATAAATAAATAAATAAATAAATAAATAAATAACCCATGTGTTTTCAGTTTCAATGTTGTGTAAACTGGGCCTCAGTATTGATTGGCTTATTAGGCAATTGGTTGCAAGAGTGTGTGTGTGTGTGTGTGTGTGTGTGTGTGTGTGTGTCTGTGTGCGTGCGTGCGTGTGTGTGTCAATCTGCCGTGAGCAGTGAGTGTTTAACATTATTCCTGTGCAGAATGTGTGTTTCCGTCCCTGAAGTGAGGTGATCATAATTCACGTCCGTCAAGCGCGCCTCGTTTCCGCTCGCTTCCTGAAACGCCTTGGCAGGTTGTTGCTGGGCGTCTCGGAGAAGTTGCCACAGTTCTTCATGTAATCCCACCCCGCCTCGCTGCTGAGACGGGCTCTGTGGGGATCGGACCATCTGTTGCAGGACTCTTTGTTCTGTGGCTCTGGCTCTCTGCCTCCTGCAGCAGGATGAATCTGACACTGATCAAAGTCTTTCCTGACAGTGCCGGTGATGGAGAACAGTGTAAACACGCCTCATCGTGAGCACCATACGTTCCACGCCAAGAATTTCAAAGAAATGAACACATTTTTTAATTCACACTGAACCAGTAACATTTGACTGTTCTCATAACTGTATTCTCCTCTCACAGCCTGCATTATTATTAAAAATATGTTTTGTTCGAAGTGATTCAAAGAACAGTCAATAGACCCATTTGGACGAGCCTTTTGAATTATTGATACAAGCCACAGGCTCTGATTCACGTCCCAGCGTTTAACGAGAACACTCGGCCTTGTTTGAATGGTTTCTGAAAGCTCTGAAAACGATGTAGGTAGCATGCCGGGCCAGGAGTGGGCGCCGTTGGTTGTTTTGGTGGTGAAGTCAGTCACACGTGAGCAGAGAACGATGGCGGTGAAAGCCATGCGTTTTCAGAAGGGGGAGTTTCCAGTGTCTCTGAGCACCGCTGGCCTGCAACGGACCCCCAAGACCAACAGGTCTGCGTCTTGATTTCAAATGTTTGGCGTGCAAATGGAGCAAAAGTTCATAAGCCCAACTTCAACTGATGGTCATCTGGTTCTCAGGCTGGGATCAGACAGGCCGTAGAGACCACAGGAGGTCTGCCGTGGATCAGGTTGACAGGTACATGAAACAGGAAGCAAAGCTTTGTATGAGCTCCAAACGCCTCCACAGTGAGCACAACTCACCACGTCCAGGTGAAAGCTCACGCACAGATTAATATAATCACGATTGTCTGAACTGAGGCAACATCACGACTCCACAGTAGAATTTCTTCGTTTATGTGTGACAGTGAGTCCGTGCATGAGATTTCAAACAGCCATACTACTGGAAAAAACAACAACATCAAAGGACAAACCAGTAAAGAGACATCCACCTCAGCTCCCATCCAGACATCAGTGTCGGGTTAAAGCTGTGAAACCACCAAATCACATATTCCGTCCATCACAGCGGGCTTCAAAGCCGCCGTCTGGGTGCTGGCGCGTTCAGACGATTCATCAAAAGGAAACATCTCCAGCATCATAATAACATCCACGCATCGATTCACCCGCCGCTCCCTTCAGTCCACCTGGGGTCAAGGTGAAGACCGGAGACCAGGCTGGCTCCTTCCAGCTGTGTCGGGTTGATGGAGTAACGGATGAGCAGCTCGCCTTCCCCGGCTCCTCCAGAAGGTGGCGCCACTCTGAGACTGCTGCAGTTGGTGCTGGAGGCCTGAAGAGACAACGCCACCTGAAAAACACAGACACGCCTCCTCCTGGTGTGAATGGGGGTAAAACACCTTTAACTTCTATTTACATTTCACAGAAGGACCAAACCTTCCGAGTTTGGGCCAATACGACATGTATTATTGCACCTCTTTAGTCATTTGATGGATTTTCCCATCATGCATTTCAGCATGGCTCTCAGTGAACTCTGGTGACCGCCGTCCTCGGTGATTAGAGCCGTGGACTGGCTGCAGGGCGGCAGCGCTAATAGCTCGTTTGGCTGCTTAATGAGGCCGGCTGCAGTGAGCGGGGTTCTGGCTGGTGGGTTCCTCTGTGCGGAGAGCCAGAGCGTCAGGCGCTGAAATAATCTCATCTGCAGAACATGTCGGGGTATTTGTTCTCTAAACAATGTGCTGAAATAAAAACTTCCTCTGCTCTCAGTTCGGCTGATTTAGTTTTCACAATTGGCACAGATTTTAAAGTGCTTTAAGTAACAGCAGCCACTGCTGCTGTAATTAACGTCATACACAGAAACTCTGCCTGACATAAAGCCTGAACTGCGGAAAGGCCCGGCGCTGCTTAATTGAACTTTGAGGAGCTTTAATGAGCGCGATGCTGAAGCCTGGAGCACGAGGTCAGCGTGGGATGAATTAGCAGGGCCATCATTAAGTTTACCTCCCTCCAGAACTTTCTCTTTGTGCGACTTATCGGGCGTCGGATGCGTCGCAAACTCCGTCCTGCCCCCCCCATCCTTCCCCCTCCCAAGCACTCCAGGCACCAAACACCACGAATTCTCAGCTGAGCATAAATCAGCTCTTTTCCAGCTTCATGAGGCTCTGCCGGCTGTTTGTCTTTGCCTCCAGCTCATTTCCATGGCATCGGTTCTGCTCAGGGCTGTTAGCACACTGTAAAAAATGTCAAGTCCAGCAAATTCTTCTTGTGTGAACTTGTTCACGCTGAGCTGGGAGAGATGACGTTGACACAGTGGATGATTTGGGAGAGTCAGTCAAGATGGTTCACTTCATTAATACAAAATAAAGACATTATTCACTTCTGCGATGAAGCAAACAAAATAATACAGAGGCAGAGGTGATAACTGTCATTTCCACAACGAACCGTAACGCATTATTTAGAAGTTGATACTGAAAGCTTCCCAAAGTGACTGACTGAGCACCACACTACCACACTGTCACATTCAACACAACCAAATAATTGTTGTTGCATAAAAAATTCTTCAGGATGTTTTTTTCTTCATTTCAACTCCAGAAAAGTTTTGAAAATTTGTTTGGTGGAAAATTGCGAAAAATTTGGTCACAAAGGTTAAACAACGGTGAACTGAAACTGTGAGAAGATGAAGAGATGGATAGATGGACAGACAGATGGACTGATGGATGCACGGGTGGATGGACGGACAGGTGGATGAGTGGATGGTCGGACGGATGTAACCCCCCCTCCATAAAGCCCTGCCATGTGTGAAGAGGATGGAGACTCATGAGCAGGTTCTCTCTGATGAGGCTGACCTGTGTTGTGGAAATTCTACTAATAAAATGCAGCAACGATGAGTTCCTTATTGATTCCTTTTATTCCAGTTGCAACAGGAGAGAAGTCACGGCTGCTCAGTCAGGGTGAGCTCTGCCGTTCTGAGATACAGGCTGATATTTATACCCTGTCCTGCATTAAAGCCAGGGTAGACGATGTTGAAGAGCCTGCAAGATCTGAAAGAGGCACACCTCGACCCATCCCCCCTAAGCGCCTTCTCCTCCAATCAGTGCTTGGCCCAACGCCACACCCCCACCAACGTGACCTCATTCCCACATACGCGGTCACTGCGCGGGCTCGGGGCGGACGCGTAGACGGCGCGGGCGCTGGAGCGGCGTGTTCAGGCGTCCCTTTCTCAGCAGCGCGGTCTGCGTGAGCGGGTTGTCCGGGGCAATGCCCTGTCTTCATCGTTTTCAATGGGACCCCGCTCCAAGCCTAGGGTGGCTATACGTCCTCTTTTACCCGGACATGTCCACTTTTTACGTCCTGTCCGGGGCGTCCGGGCGGGTTTTTTAAATTGAAGGAAATGTCCAGGGTTCACTGTTTCTCATAGCACAAACGTAAAATGACCAGCGCTTTGCACACAGTACTATGATACTTTGTTGCCCGGCGTAATTACCGAGAGGTGGTCTGTGAGCCGATCTGCGCCGCCCGCTCACACACCACACACACACACACACACACACACACACACACACACACACACACACACACACACACACGGACGGAGCGGAGCAGACGGGACTCTTCAGACAGCGGAGCAGGGTATCTGATTGGTTTCTTAAAGCTAGGGTTGGCGATCTTGGAAAACTAGCATGTAGCACGAATGTAGCATCTCCCCAAGGCTCCGCCCAGCTCCCACCCAATTGGAGGAGCTCCGTTGGGAGCGGAGACACAGAGACGTTCCACGTGCGCAGCGCGCTCAGCACTTCCGTGTCCAGTGCGTTCCTAGCGTAACCTGTCCTCAGCGCTTCGTTTCTTCGTTTTTCTTTATTTGCACTATGCCAAGTATGGCGCACTCACCGGTAAGTAAACCCCCAAACATTCTTCTCCGCCATTCTGCAACGACGCTCCGTCCTTCTACGCGCGCACTGAATCAGTGCACGCCATTGACATGTACGCGCAGGGGGCAGGTCGAACGGCGAAGAGATTTGATTGGTTTAAAAGAAGGTGTCCCGTCAAGACGATTGGTTGCTGTTTTTCCCGTTTTACTCCTGCTGTAGATAGCGGATATTTTCCAAACTACTTTAAGAACACGCCATGAATTGTTTCCCATCGGGTCATAAAGATCATTTTAACCAGTATTTAAAAAAATGTATCTCATTCAAATCGCCAACCCTAGCTTTAAGAGCGGTCCACGCCTTACGATTGGTCGGAGTTTTTACTGTCCTTTGGCCACTACAGTGGTCAGATTTTTTCCGCACCTTTTTCTGTACACATAATGCATTGACTTCTCCCAGGGGGCAAGGAGCATTTCACTCAGTATAACAAAAATTCTTTTGGACAACATCGCCTACCCTAGCTTTAACATGTCTTTGAGCTGCCCTCAGTCAGGAAGGGACACAAATGTAACATATGAAGTGACAAAGGAACAACTCCAACCACCCAACTCACTTCAACCCCCTGTGGCTGCCGATGCATCAGAGAAGAATACCTCTAAAAGTGGAGTCATGGTGAAAACCTGGAAATGTTCTCGTATCAGCAAAACATCACATTTCTCTACAGGTTTGTTTGAAACTCAACGTTCATTTACAAGGTTTTGCTTGATTCTTCCAAAGCTTCTCTCAGCTGGAATCATCGAAATGCGTCAAACTCGTCTTCATCGCAGGGGGAAAGCCGATGGAGCCCCAGGAACATCCACCTGTCGTAGAACCATTTCCAGGTCACTTCCTGTCTGAGACGTCCTGCAGATGGCTGGAATGCTGCTGACAAATCGCCGGAGCCATGTCAGCGCTGCCATCTTTTTACAGTGTAATGGGATTACTGGAGGGGGAGATTCATCAGAATTCAAGACGGGAGCTTTCCTATTAACACGGCAAGAGAATAATGGAAGACCGACGAAGACACTTTAAAAACCCGGAGAGGAGGAATGGAGTCCGGCCCAGAGGACCGTTTGGAGATGTAGTCATGGCAGACATGATATGAATACGGTTCAGATGCGTTTCAGGTGCCTTTGAGCAAGGTTAACACACCCCGAGTGCTCCGTCTGAGCAGATGGTTTTCAGTGTTGCACAGTCACCACATGTGGAACGAGGTCACACTGATTCCTTTGATCTTCTCCCATACTGAATGATCTCCCTGTCTATTGTTTCATTTGGGATTCGGTTGTTTGACAGATGTTTCTCGGTTGAGGACATCAGCAGCTGGACCGGCATGAGCAGGAGCAACATTTCCACCGTTGACCCAGGACTGAGCCGGGCCCGGTCGTTTTGAGATTGATTTTCAGCAGCTTGGAGCTCCATCATCGCATCAACGGACCCCCAAAACTGTGATCATGTTTTCTCCTGAACTCGTGGCCGTGTGAACGGACCCTGAAACATCCGGGATGAGCTGGATTCAGGGCCGCAGACGTTCAGACAGAGACGAGGCTGCGGAGGTGGTTCAGCGCTGGGGTTCTCAGCCGTGACATGCAGGAAGTGGTCTTCCATCATGCCACAGTGAGACAGTCTCACAGGCACTCAGACTCCCAGCTGTGGACAGCCACTGGGTCTCTGCAGTGTCTTGTTTTTGGACTGCAGGGGGACAGAGTCCTGGGTGAGACCCGCGCTGCGAGGAGACGACTCCTGACGGCTGAGCGATGAATCTCCAGGATGCTCTGGGCCACGTCTTCAGGTCATCTGGTCTCTCAGGTCTGTGGGGTCTGTCGATCAGATTCCAGCCTGTGTCCACAGATCTGTCCTAATGATCCAGATCCGCCTTGTGGCTTTCAGCTGTAGACCTGACGCTGGACCCTGGTCCTCGGCTCTTCCTGCCGTTGGCCTCGTCCAGGCGTCTTCCCAGCTCACTGCTGCTTCCTGCATGTTCCGCCGCTGGGTGGACGCTGACGTTTGGCTCGTTGACGCGGACAGAAGGCTTCAGACTTTTACCAGTGTTGTGGAAAAATGTTGGTTTGAAACTGAAAGTGAATAAACAGTGAAAGGCTTCCTGGGCTGCGTCAGACGTTTCAGCTATCAGCCACGGCAGCCTCTCACCAGGCCGATATGTGGAGACGCAGACTGCCACCGTGTCTTTTGTTGGACAGCAGATGGAAACAGAACAGCAGCGACCAGCAGGAGGCCTGCGTGTCGGCGAGCCGGCTCCGACCGCGGCGGCCGGGATTGATGCCGTCTGGCACGCGGGGGCCCGGGAGCCAGCGGAGTAGACACAGATGCAGGAGGTGCTTCTGGGACTTGGTGGGCAGGTGTTGGCGTTCGGTTTACTTTAGGCCACCAACCTGAAGGACGACGGAGACGAGAGGATTCAGGCAGGAGAATATTGATGCTTGATTTGCATTCCCAACTTTAAAGCTGCTGTTTCCCCGCAGCTGCTTCTCCAGCGTCGCTGGGAAACACCGAACTTGAATTAAATTCAGTCCAACCTACTGAAACAGCAGTTCAAAAGGCAGCTGAGGTACTTTTAACCATCAACTTCTCACCACCAGTGAGGTAAACTGAGCAGGTCGACTGGAAGACGAGTGAGGATGGAAGGAAACTCCAGTAACAGTTGGGCTCTGCGATACAGCATCACTTACTGACCTTCTCGACATTAAACCACTTCAAAACTTCACAGATATGCAGAAATCTCCATTAAGTGTATTTATCACCGTAAAACTTCTCTGCCTGAGAGACAAGTGTCACATTTGTCTCTTCACTGTGAAACCTGGTTCAACTGTTTAAGTTTGTCAATTGTCTCATTTGACCAAAAGAATCTGACTATAGATGAGCTATCAAAGCCACAGAGGCATAATTTCAACTTGAGTAGGTCGAACCAGGAAAACTGTGACATAACAACCTTTAAATCTGAACTTATGAGTTTATCTTTGCTGTGCTGCAGAGTATACATGATGGAAATGTGGATATTTTCATCCAAAACAAACAATTACAAACAAAAGTGACTCCAATCTCAACACAGATGAATGTTTATTCAAACCTACTGCTGTGAAATCCAGTGAAATGTCCTTTAAACTTCTCCTGCAGCTGTTTCATTCTGGGTATAGCTTTGATGCATTTGATAGCATCCCAGTCGGTTGCTTTCATAGCAGCATCAGCAACATCTCAGCGTTGTGTCACGACTGAAGAAATTTAACAAAACAAAACAAAACAAAACAAAACAATGCTTCTTTACATTTATACCATTTTCTTGGTGGTGTGGCTGGATTGGATCCTCATGTTGGCTGGTGTACACCCACGGGCCTTATGTTTGACACCGCTGGCTTAAATTTTCAACTCACAGGAAAGATGAATGTATTTATGCAGAATGAATAATTTTGAAGAGATGGAGAGAACACTACAGAATACAATGACTTTGAACAGCTGGTCAATCTGCAAGAGCTTATTGTCCATGGATGGATGGATGGATAATGGATGGATGGATGGATGGATGGATGGATGGATGGATGGATCAGATTTCCCAAACCCAGTGAGTTCAGAGTAACCCAAAGTTGTAATAACTCTGTTTACTGAACCTGACTGATGGTCCGATCCTGCTCCTTTCCAACAAAGTGACAAAAAAAAGAGGAAAGTAATTAAAATAAAGTTTGTGTATATGTCACATGTCGGTGTCCAAGGCCCCCACGGTAAATAGACAGACTGTCATCTATTCTGGTCTCCACCCTCTGAGGCTGCTGCTCCACCCATGTGGGCTGCTCCGCTCTGAGAATGGAACGGCTCCATCATTCCGCCCAGAGTCGGGCGCTCGACGTGCAGGAGGGTTCCCCGGGAGGAGAGCTGTGCATGCATTAGGGGGTAATTAATCTGCAGGAGGCAGAGGGATCGGGGGGCGAGAGAGAGAGAGAGAGAGAGAGAGAGAGAGAGAGAGAGAGAGAGAGAGAGAGAGAGAGAGAGAGAGAGGGTGAGGGAGAAGGAGAGGGAGTGGGAGGGGGAGAGAGAGGGAGAGAGAGAGGGCTGAGGATGAAAGAACCTATTGGGTCAGAGAGACAGATAGGAAAATGAGAACGCATCTGTGTGTGTGTGTGTGTGTGTGTGTGTGTGTGTGTGTCTGTGTGTGTGTGTGTGTGTGACAGAGAGTGATGTGTTGAGCTGTGGAGACATGGAGAGAGAGACAGAGAGGGTATAATTACAGAGGTTGAGCCACGGGGCTCCTCCATGGATCATTAGCCGGCTTAAAGAGCCGGCCGGCGCTGAGAGGACACACTCGGCACAAAAGGTCGTAACTTCTGCCGCTCTGGATGGATTCTCCGCTCTGCGTTCGGCTGCTTGGCTTTATTTATCCGAGCTGTCCGGGCACACGGGCCTGCAGATCAGAAGCTACGGAGCTGCTGCGATGGGAGAGGAGGCAGGCCGCCTAAACGGCCAATTTAGCGTTTTTTTGATTGCTCTTTTTAACGGAGTTCAGATCTGCAGCGACCCCGTGCTGAAGGCTCAGCGTGAGCAGCTTCCCTGAATGTTCCTCCTGTTTGAGAAGCGCCGAGCGGCGCCTCCTCAGCGGGGACTGCAGCTGCAGGATCTTTACAGAGCAAACAACCCGCCACCGACGGAAGGAAGACTGGAAGAGAGATCACACAAAACCTCACAGTTAAATTTATCACAACAGAGCGCAGCACATGTTAAATTCCCTCCATTTCCTTGGAGATTACAGATAGAGTGTGAGCTTCATCACAAACCATCCGCTCATACTTAATCAGTCTGTTTCTGACTCGCCTGATTCACCGCCTAATACCCTCGCTCAGTTTTGCTTCCTGCTGTTCTTAGATCATGTTTAAACTGTCGGCTGGAAACTGCAAAATCAACACGCTGTATCTGTGATCATGCGACGAGTCGAACTGGCAACATTTACCAAGAGAGACACCATCTCCATCCAGGACTTAACGTCAATGAAACTGCAACTGAAATAACCCGGTAAGTCCAACGATCAAACCAAGGTTTGCCTCAGGACCTCAGAGGACGTCGACTCAGTCATCCAGACTCAGGAGAAGGTGAATCAGCTGTTAGTCTCTATGTTACTCCACCGTGGAACAAACGTACTGCTGAAACTTTCACTTCTTTCAAATCAGACCTCAAAACATTATTTCATAAAATTTCCACTAAACAATATATTTCACTTATTTTATCACCTCAATCTCAATAAAGTTTGTACATTATTCATTATTATTTTTATTACCGCCTGTCTTTGATGCCTTTCCTATATTTGCCTGTGAAGCTGTGGAATTCCTCATGTCTGGATGCTGCTACAGGAATGAGTTTGTCTTGTTTAACTTCTCTGCAGCTCCGGCCCTCGAGGGCCGACGTCCTGCGTGTTTTAGCTGTCTCCCTGCTTCAGCACATCTCAGTCTAATGTTCATGTCTTCATCAAGCTTGTAAAAAAGCCCAATAAAGAGTCCAATTATTCCAGCAGGTGCATTGCAACTGGAGACACTGAAAACACGCAGGACATTCATTATTATGATTATTTTTATCATTCTAATATATAGTTATGGCTGACCAGCGGGTGGTCCGGTTGTTCGTGTCATGCTGATGCAGCTGTGGTGCAGCAGTCTCATGTTCTGATGGAAGCGTTACAGGAAGTACGACGCTTCCTGCCGGGACCCCGGGGTCAGAAAAGCTGCTCTGCCATGAGATGATTACAAACCGTGGGTCAGCCGGAGAGCAAAGCGTGAATCAAACAGCGCAGCCTGACGAGATCTGAACCGACACGGTGCTGCACGGGAACGCTTCTCATTTGCATTAATATTTGAAGAAGTAACGATAAGATCTAAAAGGAGGGAAATCACTTTCTCAACTCTCTGGAGGAACAGAAACAAGGAAGCGTAGTGAACATGATGAGAAGAAGCCAGTCGTAAAGAGTGGAGATGTGACGTTCACCAACGGGTCGGTCTTCTGAACGATTCACCGGTTCAACACTGTCCGTGAGCCGTTGGAGAGCACAAGTTTTCTTCGCTTCTTCATGTGTCTCCTCTGTGTCTGATGAGTCCCAGCTGTGAGTGCTGCCTTCACATGAACCTCTGATGAGCCCCCACAGCAGCGGCAGTCACCTGAACACAGCAGCTAACTGAACGGTGCAGCAGCATTAGAAGCAGTAGTACCAGTATCAGCAGTAGCAGTAGTAGTAGCAGCAGTAGCAGTAGTAGCAGCAGTAGTAGCAGCAGTAGCAGTAGTAGCAGTAGTAGCAGTAGCAGCAGTAGCAGCAGTAGCAGTAGTAGCAGTAGTACCAGTATCAGCAGTAGCAGTAGTAGTAGCAGCAGTAGCAGTAGCGGCAGCAGCAGCAGTAGCAGCAGTAGCAGTAGTAGTAGCAGTAACAGTAGCAGCAGCAGCAGCAGTATCAGCAGCAGGAACAGAAGCAGCAGTAGTAGTAGCAGCAGTAGCAGCAGTAGCAGTAGCAGCAGTAGCAGTAGTAGCTGTAGCAGCAGTAGCAGTAACAGTAGCAGCAGCAGTAGCAGTATCAGCAGCAGGAACAGTAGCAGCAGTAGTAGTAGCAGCAGTAGCAGCAGTAGCAGTAGCAGCAGTAGCAGTAGTAGCTGTAGCAGCAGTAGCAGTAACAGTATCAGCAGCAGGAACAGTAGCAGCAATAGCAGTAGCAGCAGTAGCAGTAGCAGCAGTAGCAGTAGTAGCTGTAGCAGCAGTAGCTGTAGCAGCAGCAGTAGTAGTACTAGTAGTAGTAGCAGCAGCAGCAGTAACAGCAGCAGTAACAGTAGCAGTAATAGCAGTATCAGTAGCAGTAGCAGCAGCAGTAGCAGTAACAGTAGCAGCAGCAGCAGCAGTATCAGCAGCAGGAACAGAAGCAGCAGTAGTAGTAGCAGCAGTAGCAGCAGTAGCAGTAGCAGCAGTAGCAGTAGTAGCTGTAGCAGCAGCAGCAGTAACAGTAGCAGCAGCAGCAGTAGCAGTATCAGCAGCAGGAACAGTAGCAGCAGTAGTAGTAGCAGCAGTAGCAGCAGTAGCAGTAGCAGCAGTAGCAGCAGTAGCTGTAGCAGCAGCAGTAGTAGTACTAGTAGTAGTAGCAGCAGCAGTAACAGCAGCAGTAACAGTAGCAGTAATAGCAGTATCAGTAGCAGTAGCAGCAGTAGCAGCAGTAGTAGCAGCAGTAGCAGTATCAGCAGCGGGAACAGTAGCAGTAGTAGCAGCAGTAGCAGCAGCAGGAACAGTAGCAGCAGTAGTAGCAGTAGCAGTATCAGTAGCAGTAGCGGCAGCAGCAGCAGTAGCAGTAGTAGTAGCAGTAACAGTAGCAGCAGCAGCAGCAGCAGCAGTATCAGCAGCAGGAACAGTAGCAGCAGTAGTAGTAGCAGCAGTAGCAGCAGTAGCAGCAGTAGCAGTAGTAGCTGTAGCAGCAGTAGCTGTAGCAGCAGTAGTAGTACTAGTAGTAGTAGCAGCAGTAGCAGTAACAGTAGCAGCAGCAGTAGCAGTATCAGCAGCATTAGCAGTAGCAGCAGTAGCAGTAGTAGTAGCAGTAACAGTAGCGGCAGTAGCAGTAGTAGCAGAAATAGCAGTATCAGTAGCAGTAGCGGCAGCAGCAGCAGTAGCAGTAGCAGCAGCATTAGCAGTAGCAGCAGTAGCAGTAGTAGTAGCAGTAACAGTAGCAGCAGCAGCAGCAGTAGCAGCAGCAGGAACAGTAGCAGCAGTAGTAGCAGTAGCAGTATCAGTAGCAGTAGCGGCAGCAGCAGCAGTAGCAGCAGTAGCAGTAGTAGTAGCAGTAACAGTAGCAGCAGCAGCAGCAGTATCAGCAGCAGGAACAGTAGCAGCAGTAGTAGTAGCAGCAGTAGCAGCAGTAGCAGCAGTAGCAGTAGTAGCTGTAGCAGCAGTAGCTGTAGCAGCAGTAGTAGTACTAGTAGTAGTAGCAGCAGTAGCAGTAACAGTAGCAGCAGCAGTAGCAGTATCAGCAGCAGGAACAGTAGCAGCAGTAGTAGTAGCAGCAGTAGCAGCAGTAGTAGTACTAGTAGTAGTAGCAGCAGTAGCAGCAGTAGCTGTAGCAGCAGCAGTAGTAGTACTAGTAGTAGTAGCAGCAGCAGCAGTAACAGTAGCAGCAGTAGTAGCAGTATCAGCAGCAGTAACAGTAGCAGTAGCAGTAGCAGCAGCAGCAGCAGTAGCAGTAGCAGCAGTAGTAGCAGCAGTAGCAGTATCAGCAGCGGGAACAGTAGCAGTAGGAGCAGCAGTAGCAGCAGCAGGAACAGTAGCAGCAGTAGTAGCAGTAGCAGCAGCAGTAGTAGTAGTAGCAGCAGTAGCGGCAGTAGCAGTAGTAGCAGAAATAGCAGTATCAGTAGCAGTAGCGGCAGCAGCAGCAGTAGCAGTAGCAGCAGCATTAGCAGTAGCAGCAGTAGCAGTAGTAGTAGCAGTAACAGTAGCAGCAGCAGCAGCAGTATCAGCAGCAGGAACAGTAGCAGCAGTAGTAGTAGCAGCAGTAGCAGTAGCAGCAGTAGTAGTACTAGTAGTAGTAGCAGCAGTAGCAGTAACAGTAGCAGCAGCAGTAGCAGTATCAGCAGCAGGAACAGTAGCAGCAGTAGCAGTAGTAGCTGTAGCAGCAGTAGCAGTAACAGCAGTAGTAGTACTAGTAGTAGTAGCAGCAGTAGCAGTAACAGTAGCAGCAGCAGTAGCAGTATCAGCAGCAGGAACAGTAGCAGCAGTAGCAGTAGCAGCAGCAGCAGCAGTAGCAGTAGCAGCAGTAGTAGCAGCAGTAGCAGTATCAGCAGCGGGAGCAGTAGCAGTAGTAGCAGCAGTAGCAGCAGCAGGAACAGTAGCAGCAGTAGTAGCAGTAGCAGCAGCAGTAGTAGTAGTAGCAGCAGTAGCGGCAGTAGCAGTAGTAGCAGAAATAGCAGTATCAGTAGCAGTAGCGGCAGCAGCAGCAGTAGCAGTAGCAGCAGCATTAGCAGTAGCAGCAGTAGCAGTAGTAGTAGCAGTAACAGTAGCAGCAGCAGCAGCAGTATCAGCAGCAGGAACAGAAGCAGCAGTAGTAGTAGCAGCAGTAGCAGCAGTAGCAGTAGCAGCAGTAGCAGTAGTAGCTGTAGCAGCAGTAGCAGTAACAGTAGCAGCAGCAGCAGTAGCAGTATCAGCAGCAGGAACAGTAGCAGCAGTAGTAGTAGCAGCAGTAGCAGTAGCAGCAGTAGTAGTACTAGTAGTAGTAGCAGCAGTAGCAGTAACAGTAGCAGCAGCAGTAGCAGTATCAGCAGCAGGAACAGTAGCAGCAGTAGCAGTAGTAGCTGTAGCAGCAGTAGCTGTAGCAGCAGTAGTAGTACTAGTAGTAGTAGCAGCAGTAGCAGTAACAGTAGCAGCAGCAGTAGCAGTATCAGCAGCAGGAACAGTAGCAGCAGTAGTAGTAGCAGCAGTAGCAGTAGCAGCAGCAGTAGTAGTACTAGTAGTAGTAGCAGCAGTAGCAGTATCAGCAGCAGGAACAGTAGCAGCAGTAGCAGTAGTAGCTGTAGCAGCAGTAGCTGTAGCAGCAGTAGTAGTACTAGTAGTAGCAGTATCAGCAGCAGTAACAGTAGCAGTAATAGCAGTATCAGTAGCAGTAGCAGCAGCAGTAGCAGCAGTAGTAGCAGCAGTAGCAGTATCAGCAGCGGGAACAGTAGCAGTAGTAGCAGCAGTAGCAGCAGCAGGAACAGTAGCAGCAGCAGTAGCAGTAGCAGTAGCAGTAGTAGCAGTAGCACTAGCAGCAGTAGTACCAGTATCAGCAGTAGCAGTAACAGTAGCAGTAATAGCAGTATCAGTAGCAGTAGCAGCAACAGTAGCAGCAGTAGCAGCAGCTGGGGGAAGTAGAGAACAGTGGAACACTGGACTAAAGGAACAACTGACACCCCCATGTAAGAACAGGAGCAGAGGTCAGAGGTCAGAGAACAACATTCTGAAGGCAGCAGTAATGAGGCCACACCTCTGTCAGCCCGTCTTCCAGAGATCAGGAGTCTTTCCACTGACTGTTTGAAAGCAACGGCTCCTGAAGATCCTCCTCCCTCCAGAGAGCCATGAATCCTGCCTGTCATGCAGAGTGACTCCAGCCAGCATCAGAGCAGGCCTCCACCCACCTGACACCGTCTCACACCCACCGGCTGACCCCAGCCACACAGCCATGAGTTCAGAAGCAGGCTGAGGGTTCCAGTGACTCCAGTGGCGGCGAGCAGCTTGGACGGCGGCCATGACTTTCCTCAGTCCAGGAACATGAAAGCAGGAGTTGCGTGCCAGTTTGATCAGCGCGTCACGGAGCTCGGTTTGGATTTTGGCTTTACAGAAGCTTGTCTGGGCTAAAAGGAGGACTTGAAGTCAAAGTGGCTCTCTGCCGCTCTGAGGCCATCCTGAAGATCAGCTCCACTCCGGATGGCAGGATTCACAGCAGTGGCTGAAGCTGCAGGAGCTCCCGACCCCTCAACACCCAGAAACACTGGAGGACAACGGCAGGGACGTCCACACAAAAGACAATTTAGTCGAACAAAGCAAACACTGATATAAATCCAGAATTCATTATTTTGGCCTTACAGGCTGCCGTCCGCTGGTCCCATTCAGACGCTCTGGCTGCCTCCGGTTCCGTTCCACTCAGCTGGTTTTAGTCTGAAGGTGTGAGGAAGCAGCCTCCCCTCCTGTTGAGTGTTTCACACGATTCTCTGACTGTGAATCAGGTGTGACTGTTTTCCTGCCTCTGCCTCACCTGGCAGCGTGGAGCGCCCTGTGAATGTGACTCTTCCATCGCTGGTTGCAAAGCTGCGTGGTTCACACCTCGGCTGTTATCACTGCTGCTAAAATCCTGGTTCATTTTTAGTTCATCACTCCGAGCGAAGTTTGACGCCTCGTCAGGTGAACTGGCAAGCACAGGCGCATACACGTGCACATACACATGACCATGAACCCAGGAGTGTGCATGTACACAGACACACAACCACAAACGTGCAAACATGAATATACACAGAGACACAACCCTGCAGATGAACGCTGACTGCAGCATTGATCTTTGGCTCGGTGAACAAACACTGATCATCAGAGTGAATGAACTGTGCTGTGGCGGCTGTGGAAGCCAACAGGAAGCAGGTCCTCGGTTCTGGAGGACTCCGGAGGGGAGCAGTGGATCCTGGTCTGGACCTTCCTGTGTGGATTTTCTTTTTTTTTTCTCAAAGAGAAGGGGGCGCCACTCTGTTGGAGCGACTCCTGACAAGGCTCTATGTGCTCGTGCGTGCCAGTGTGTGTGTCTCTCAGCATTTTCTTTCTGCATATTCTGCATATTTTCTCTGATCTTCTTGACCTCCCGAAATGTTCAGTGAAACACTGCTACACCTGGCCTGTACCCTGCTCCTGATCGCCTGCTTATGGCAGCAAATGGACTCCGCTCAGGACCCGAGCAGCCGCTCACCGCCAGCCTGGAGGAGCTGAGCCGCTGTCTGTCAGAGCCAGCAGGGCAGGGAGTGGATCTATGACACCCCTTTTTACACCCCTCAGTATCAGGGTCAGCCTGTGGAGCAGGCTGAAGTCTTTAAACACCTGGGAACACAGACCGACACCAGCCTATCTTTTGGAAGTCATGCTGATTCAGTTTATAGAGAAGCACAGCAGCGCCTTCACCTGCTGAGGACACGAAGAAGTTTGAATGTCAGCAGAAGTATTTTAACCCTGGTGTACACCTCACTCACTGAATCCATCCTCACTGTCAGCATTTCATCCTGGTACAACCAGGGGTTCACGGTGTTCCGGGACCTATATGGGTGGATCCGGTACCTCCGTCACGGGAAAAAAAAAATCACGTGAATTGCATAAAATAATAAATAAATAAATAAATATATGTATTAATTCACAGAACAAATGTTACTAATTTCACGTTGTGTAATGCATTTAAAAGTTAAATTGCATTACTGAATCAAACCCGCCTCTGACAGAAAGTTGTTGCATCTGAGATTATTGATGAAGAGAAATAATGTATAACTAACGTAATTTTTTGACATCCAAATCAGGTCTTTTGGAGGTGCAGAATGAAAGTTTTTATTACGTCTTTTTTGGACGTCATATGGAGGTCCGAATCTGATGCCAATGCAGAGTTGGTTTTAGTTAAACTGAGCAGCAAAAGTGCAGAAAATTATAAATTAAATTCACCACAATCTAACCACTGGGCTTGCAGTCTGAGGCTCAGGCATATTCTTTTGGCATTTCATTACAGACGGGTGAAACACGGGATTCAAACTTACGACTTACTGTTCAGTGATCCTCAGCCTTAGTTTACTGTGTATTTAGTGTGTAAATGGGAGGGTGACCACTAGTTCGCAGAAAACTACTTATCCTGAAATACAGTGCGCTACACACGAAACACAGTGGTGGTTTTAAAGATGATTGTTTTGTGTTTCACCAAAGTTCAAAATTTGATGAAATTACGTACTAAATTTAACCGCTTGGGCGGCTCTTTTATTATACATAATTCTATCTTTACGAGACAATGAAAACAAACAGACTCAAAGAAAAAGAAATACAAGGCAGGGGATAACATTAACAAACACTTTTTCAGTGGTAAATTTATCAACGTGTCTGGATGTTGAAATAATGTCGTTTTTCAACTGACATATTTCAGCAAAATTTTTAGAAGTCATGATTTTAGAAATACTGGCGATTACATATACATCTAAAAAATGTTGATACGAGGGTGGACCCAAAAGTTCCCAGACTGTAGTTATAACTTTTTATTTTTCAATCTTCGCAATTATTTGAAACTGTCACCTCCAAAATACTCTCCTTTGGCTTGAATACAACGCTGCACCCGAGATTTTCACTGTTCAGAAGAGTCGCCATGACCGCGCGTAACTGTGCCGGAAAGATAGAACTTCGATTTTCCCTCCCCCGCCTGTATGCCTGCTTTACCTTTCTGCTGCCGCTCCAGTTTCATCTTTGACAACAAAAAGCAGTCGCCTGGGGCCAGATCAGGTGAATATGGCGGTGGGGAGGCTGGCTGGTCACGGTTTTAGTCCAAAAATATGCTTTACGTACAACATTTGGTGCTATTTCTGTGCGTAACGGGGCGTCCTGTGGTCTGCTGTCTGTTATGATGCGGCCATTTCCGGGAGCCTTCGTCTCCCTGCTTCTAATAACCGCCTGAGGATGATCTGTCTGGATCTCCACAACACTCCCATCAGATCTGCAATGTCATCAAAAGTCCTGCGTGGACCTACCATGATGTCTTCTTCAGTTTTTGTGACGTTTTCCTCTGTTCTGGAAGTGGATCGTTGTCCTCTGCGTGCCTGGTCTTCGTGATGTAATCTGATTACTCTTAAAGGACCCAAACCACTCAGACACCCTAAGAATCCTTCTTAAAGAATGTCTGCAACATGGTGAGTGTTTCTGCCGCTGTTTTCCCAATAAAAAACAAAATGTTTTGACAGAGCGCAAATCAGTGGATATCCGCCATCTTGAAAAATCGAAGAGCGGGCTGTCACTCTGTCAACACAAACAGTGACTGTCAGCTGACCGCATCACGGGGGAAGACCAAACCTGGCACAGTTATGCATGAGGTTATCCTGTAGTGACATCTAGTGGCCAAAGTCGGAAATTCATTGTATTTTTTTATTAATAGAATCAGTCCGGAAACTTTTGGGTCCCCCCTCGTATTTCAATGTTGAATCCACAGTGAGTTCACGACACAACTTCAACCATGTAGTGTCAACGTTGTTTTGACGTTGAATTAACGTTTTTCATCAACTGACATTATTTCAACTAAATTTCAACGTTTAAGGTCGGTTGAATGCCAGCTGGGTCGTTATGACGTCAAAAAAAGGTCCCATAATGACGTCTGAATCTTGGATCCATTTTGTATGTTCTGCTGACGTCGCCTGTTGATAGACGCCACCAGCGTCTCAGTCAGCTGTTAGCTTAGCTGTTAGCCACAGACGAACTAGCTGGCTTCGAATGATTCCTTCGTGCTCCACCATCAGTGGACGGGACGCGATCTCAACTTCTGAGAAGGTGGGAAGAAGATTTAAACGCTGAGCTTCTGGGACAGAAAGGGAAACGTTGTTATTGATGGACAGTTCAGTTCTGAGAGGAAGTGTCTGAGCGGCGTAGCGGCGGCTTGGAGAGAACGAGGGAAACATTGTTCTGGTAGGTTTACTTTCTGGGTTTAGCGTGGCTGTTTACTGTTCTGCTGTTGTTTTATCTTCATCTTGCTCAGGGATCATTGTTGCTCTCAGGACTGAGGGAGCTGTAGCTGACAGTTGCAAAAAAACCCAAACAAAAATTAACCCAACGCCTAATGAAGTTGCTATGGAAGCCCATTTCCGCCACTTGAAAAACAAACCACACACTCGGTATGTCTTAATTATGAGATAGTAAATCGAAATTATGAGATACTAAGTCGAAATTATGAGATAGTAAGTCATAATCATGAGATACGATCTGCGCATGCGCTCCGGTGCAGCCGCCTCCCACACGAAGATCTTCGGCGCTGTGAGCTGCCAGGGAGCTGCTAAATGAACACAGAAGTAGACTGTCTGTACATTGGGATTTATGGCTGAAATAAATGAAATAATTGATGTGCTTGCTGATTCACGTGGTATTATAGTAGCAAACACACCCTGGAATGGATTTTAAGCAAGAAGCAGCTCTGAGTTGGAAAGGATAAAACCATAATATGGCTGGTGTGATTGGAGAGCTCTGCAATTGCAGCGCTTTTATATTTTATATTTACCTGCTCAGGGAATACGGATGGAAATTAGCCTTGGCTAAATCTGGTGTGAAGCATCTTTAAATAATGTTTTTCACACATTGTCCCTGTGAAATAAACCAATAAACTAAACTAAACTAAACTAAACTAAACTAAACTAAACTAAACTGAGGTTGCAACTTCAACTGCATCTGGAAACCTGTGGTCACTGTCAGCAGATTGCTGTCGGCAGGTCACAGCCCAACATGACAGATCTTTACTAGAGCGTGTTGTACCTGGTCTCCAGTCGGTGGTGCATACAGACCATGAGTCATGTATGACTTTTAAAGGAGTGCTGATTATACCTGTCAGGTACGCAGCTTACCGAGCTGTTTGGTGGCCTCACTTTGAGCTGTTTGTTTCTGGTTTTACACACAAGGTCTGGATAATACAATTATGTGTAAAATAAATACGTTCTGAACATAAATGGACTTTGGCTTCTTTTGAAAAACCACGAATGACGCGTCCACTAGATGTTTCCCGGAGCAGCCCCTCAGTAGCTTAGATTTTTCACGTTTAGTACTCAGATCTCAAGAGTACTCAGACCTCAGTACTCAGTACTCAGTACTCAGTACTCAATCTACAATCTTCATACAGGAAGTGGCTGTGATGGAGCGCATGTGCAGATGTCATCTCATAATTTCGACTTATTACCTCATAATTATTACACACCATGTGTTTGTTTTTCTTTTTCAAGTGGAGGAAATGGGCTTCCATAAGTTGCCACCCCCTCCCTAGAACAACAACAATAGTAAATAATCATCAGAACATTCATACCATGGTTGCTATTTGAAATTTAGGCTTGTAAGTCCCACAGCATGGCACACGGGCATTTGCGTGTTGTTTTCAGCTCTGGTTTTTTTTTTGCTTTTTTTTCAGCCCTGTTTTCTGTATGCATTCCGGGACCTGTACTATCTGTCGACATTCCCACACTGTCATGTGCACCATGCGTTCCGGTACCTTATGATTTACAAATTAAGCACTGCGTACAGCCCCCTCTCCACCAGACACAAAACAAACCTCTCTCAAAATCACTGGTTCACCACAAACTCAAATCTCTGAACTGTGTAGCCGCTCTGTGATCACAGAGGACCCCTCTCCTCACCTCCATCACTCCGTCCAGTTACTGCCATCAGGAAGGCGGTACAAAGTACCACTGGCCCGCAAAAACGTCTACAAACAATCTTTTATTCCTGCTGCAATAACCTCCCTGAACAAAATACAATAAGACACTGAGCACTGCGTGTTTATTTTTATCAGCTGCTGTTTCTTTTAGCATCTCTTTAGATGTTTACCTGTGAGCTGGAGTCTTACTGTGTTTTTATGTGTTATATTTTACTGTTGGAGCCTTTCAAAGAAGAATTTGTCACCAGTTGGGACAGACAATAAAGTCTGTCTGTCTGTTAGTTCTCGTTCTGCTGACAATCAGAATTCTTGCTTTGGAAATCCAACACGCACACACACACACACACACACACACACACACACACACACACACACACACACAGTCTCGTATTTCTATCCTTGTGGGGACCTTCCATTGACTCCCATTCATGTCTAGCCCCTAACCCTAACCCTAACCCACACCACAACAAAGCCTAACCCTAAAGAAATGTTTTTGCACTTTTACTTTTTTCAGTAACAACAACATGGTCAAGAAAACACTGTTTCTCCTACTTAGGACCGGAAAAAGGTCCCCACAAGGCACGTCGTTCCACGTTTTGCTATCCTTGTGGGGACATTTGGCCCCAACAAGGATAGAAATACGAGAACACACACACACACACACACACACACACACACACACACACACACACACACACACACACACACACAGGGTGCGAACTACACGGAAACCAGGGGGTCTCAGCCCCCGTTTGAGACATAAGGTCCCCTGAAATCATGATTTGTGGAATTTTTCTTTCTTATTTTTTTTTTTTTTTTTTGGGGGGGGGGGGTAAATATTGGCAAAATGCTGTTTCTCCCGTGCAGTTCCTTTATTTTATTACTATTATTTCTGTATGATCATAATCATGGATCATAGCAGAATTAGGCCATTTTTAGAGTCTGATTTGTGCGTCACTGTTTCACTTTAATAAAGATGAGGCCTGCATGCAGTACTTGTCCTCACCATTGAAGCGTGGGGGCGCTGTGCCTTAAATGTAGACGTACTGGCTTCTAATAATGGATGTGTTTTGTGTAAAGTCCGTGCTCCGAGGAACACCCCCCCCCCCCCCCCCCCCAACATAAATGAGCCCTCCCGACAGCCACGGTATAGTTCGCACACACACACACACACCATGAGATTTACAGACACCTTTCCAACTGTTACCTATAAATGCAACAAAACACAACCGTAAGTGTGATCACTTCTTGTTTTACAAGAGTCACAGGCTTCGTGCACAGCGTGGATCTTACGCTGCAGGGACGCTTCACGTCTCGTCTTTCTGGAAAGGTACGTGCATAAATTAAAAGTCAAGTTTGCTTTGTGGCAACATAATGTCTCCCAGACACGGCCTCCATCCATCCATCCCGGAGGAAACTGACGGATGGAAGGATGGATGGATGGATGGATGGATGGATGGATGGGAGAAGTGATCCTTCAAACACACAGCTCCTTCCTTTTGTGCTGTTTGCTTTTAATTGTTTGGTTTTTCATCAATAGCAATCACTGAATTCTTCAGAGCGCAGATAGAGAGATAAAAAGCCATAATGGTGGTCTGTCATGAGGACGTTTATCTCTGATTTAGGTGTGTGTGTGTGTGTGTGTGTTTACTGCTTTGTGAGCTCTGTTCTTTGTACACATCCATTCATTGTTGCAGTAATGAAGCTCTCCCCTTGGGGTTTAATAAAATTCCTCTTATCTTAATGCAATCACGACAAAACAAATGAAGGGCTCTCCACCTTTCCACAATAGGAAAATGGACTCGGCTTGATTTTCATTACTGAGCACAGCAAATTGGCCGGCGTGCCAGCGCAGTCCCAGCAATGCGCCGAGGCTGGATCCGTGTGAGAGCCAGAACCCGAGGAGGCAGGATGAGGAGCTGTTCTTCAGGTTCTGCTCTCTCTGCAGCCGGTCGGATAAATTCCACATAAATGTTAATAGCATAAAGAAGCGTATCTGCAGCATCTGATAAATGACCGGACTGGAATCCCATCCAGACCAGACGTTGAATTTATTCTGATTGCATTACTTTAACCTTTGTGGTCCCGCTGTCTCCTAAAGCCCCGTTTCCATGACGACCGTTCACCTGAAAATGCACGGTTGATGTGTTTTCAGTTCTGGAGTTTCACAGTTTGAAAACCATGTTTGTTCCCAGGAGAACCGCAGAAACACTGGAAACCATCCAGTGAGCATGTTGGTCCACGGTCTGCAGAGAACAGACATCAACGATGGAGAACACGGAGAACGATACGCTCTGAACGTGAACGGTGGAGAACTTGGACCGTTATTACACTGTTTCTGGAACGTTCTGTAAACGTGAAACTTTCCTGAAACAAAAATGCAAAAACTTGTAAAACCGTAAGCCTGAACCAAGGATCTTCTCTCGGTGCGGTAGAAGCGTTGAACCCCCGCCTCTGGTGTTCCCCTGAACGATGAGGAGGAGCAGAGCAGCAGGAGGAACGTCCAGATCTGGTCCGGAGCGACGCAGAGCAGCGTCCTCTGAGGCATGAAGGCATGAATCCTGACACCAACATTCCCGGAGACGCTGGACTTTTGGAGCCGTGTTGAAAACGGATCCAGTCAGCGCTAATAAGACGTAAAGTTCAGGACGCCGGCGGGACGCCTGTCTGCCGAGGTACCGCCGGCTCACTGTGAAAATGTCAGAGCAGCAGGTCTCACAGTGACACAGGTGGCCGTTTCCCCGGCGCTCTGCGGCCCCAACAAATACAAACACACACACACACACACACACACACACACACACATACACACACACACACAGCTTCTGCTGGTTTATAAGAGATGGATCCACTCCGGGACCGGGACCGGTTATCCTCACAAGGTTTACCGCCTCCAGCAGGCGACAAACCCACTGCGTATTTCTACAGGCCACAGACGGTTCGACTCCCACGTGTCCCGACAGGCCCCGCCCTCCTCCTGCTGACGCTGAAACGTTCCTCACAGATCAGATCAGCCTCGACTTGATGCGATGTGGCAGGTGGAGGGCTAAAGCGCTGCGAGCCGTCAGCCGGCGGATTAGAAGGGCAGCGCCGTGCTGGAAACCCGGAGTCTGAGGCTGACGAATGAGACCAGACGGCGGGCTCCGCCCCCTTCCTCCGTATGAACAGCGACTGGAGCCGGTCAGTCAAAAGATGCTTTTCACTGATGAACTGATCCGACCAATAAGAACGCTCCACTCCGTCATCTGTTCATTCAGAGACAGTTTTAGTGTTTCACTATAATTCACTTCATCGATTTAACATCCCGATCCTGATGGAGAGAAGAATCTGGTCAGAAAATGAGAGAATGTGGACCAGGACCAGGGCCGGAACCAGGACCAGGACCAGGACCAGGACCAGGGCCAGGGCCAGGGCCAGGACCAGGACCAGGACCAGGGCCAGGACAATCAGGACTGGGAGTCGTGACTCTCTGGAGGAAAACATTGTTCTTTACTAGACGTTGAACGAATCACAAAGAGTAAAGATCTTCCTTCATGGAGAGGGAGGACGAATGAAAATGAAATCACAGGCTAAAATAAAGTATAAATAGAGGAGAATTAACCTCCAGCACCAATCCTCGCCACCTCTGCATGAAGGTGGGACTTTTCCTACTTCACTTTCAGTGACACGTCGACGTGTTTCTGTCTTTCTCTGCAGCCGAGATTCTTCCCTCCCTTCGACACGTTCGTCACGTCCATCCAGTTTCTCTGAGAGTTTAAATCCGTCCGTGTTGGAGTGGCGGTCGGGGCAGGTGGAAATCAAATCAACCAAAATCAGGTCAACTCTAAAGCTGCGTTCACACTGCCAAGTGCTTTCCGCGATTTTGCGTCAAAAGACAATTGAAAACAAACGGGAACGCGCGTTCCAGCCGCGATGAGACGCGAGGCGTCGGACGCGTTTTCGCAGCGCGTCGGGGCGTTGATGCGACGTGGTGCGATTTTGCAATGCATCGCGATTTTGCGTCCGATGCTGAAGTTGGGAAATATGAACTTTGACACGTAGCGATTTTGCAGCAAACCAATCAGAGAGCGTCTTTATGGTGACGTAGGTCAGGGAGCTGGGACTCGTCCTGGCACAAATAGTGAAACTCGCCAAACTCTGACCGTCTGTGCACCCAGGCACGGCGTCCTGTCCACCGACGGCGTCGTTGTCTGGCTTTATGAAGCAAATAAAGCCAAGCCACCTGCTCAACAGGGTTATCCATGATGCTAAGCTAACACAGGAATTACGGCCAGCCGGCTGGCTTCCCACCAGACGCGACGCGTTTGACGCGTTCAGTGTGAACACGGCTTTTGGTTCCGCGTTGTTCAGCGTCGGACCTCAGAATTGACGCGCGTTCAGCTTCTCGCGTTGACGCGATTTTTGACGCAAAATCGCGTTTGGTGTGAACGCAGCATGACAAACATACAGAAGCAAGAACCCTCAAAATAACAGACAAGGAGTAAACACTGAACGCCGATCAGAGATGGACGGAGTCTCCTGACTGAAGACACGAGGAGACGAGAAACCGAACGGCATCAAATCCCCCAGAAGCCACAGCAGGAGGGTTCAGCACCGACAGCAAAGTCATGACAAAGCTAAACATCATGAATCAGAACCAGGAAGAAAAACTATTAGTCCCCGAGAGGCAACATGGTGGCAACGAGCGGCGGCACGTTAAAAGACAAAGAAATGAACGCTGGAAGACGGAGGAATCCGGACGAGCATGAGGAGCAGACTGACGAAGGAGAGACAGAAATAACCAGAACCCCGGACTGGAGCCTGGTTCTGCTCCAGATTCTGCTGACGAGCAGGCTTCATGTCGACGGGATCAAAACATTCGCCAGTCTCTGCCACATCAAATCTGTCTGCAGCTGAACAACATTTCAATTATCTGGAAAGGAGAGGAAAACATGGAAAAACGATCTTATATTCAAAAGCTGAGGCTGTGTTCGAAGCGTCGTTGCTACAATTTTAATATATTTTATGACATTTTTTAGCATTCGGGGCTTTTTTTTAAAGAGATTATTTGTCTTTTTCCTCTGATTTCTGGTCATTTTAGATATCTTCACTACTTTAACCACTTTATTTATCTTTTCATAGTCACTCTATTTCTTCATGTTGAGAGCAGTTCTCGCTATATTAGCAAGTTTAACTTTTAAAGGTTTTTCTCCCAATTTCAGTTGCATTTTTTTGTTTTTTCCCCTTTCATCCATTTTTTCTTGTTTCTTTTTCCCTTCTTTCTGCCCTTTTTTATGGGTAAAAAAATGCTATTCTATCCATTTTCATTATTTCGGTTTGGCCATTTGTCTGGTATTTTCTTAAAATAATTTTTAACATCCAGGAGAATGACGGAGGTTAGAGAATAAACCAGGAGGACGTCAAGCACAGAGAGCGAGAGACGTGTCCCGAGGAGCAAGGTCTGGTGGGACCAGCTGGGACCAGAACCCGAGAAAGACCCAGCAGGCGTCAGAAGAAGGAACCCAAGACGCAGGAGGAAGATTTAAAGTTCGCAGCAGCTGAGCTAAATGACAGCTGGGAGAACAACTCGCAGCGGCTGAAAGCGCAAGTGTGAAAAAAACCACTTCTGCACTGTCAAATCAAAATCTGCTCCGGTTCCCTCTTTGTCGGCGCTCGTGCACTTTTGAGGAAAAACCAAGAAGCTGAGCAGCAGTGAGGCCGACTTCACGGCTTCGCAAACAAAAGAGTGTCAACTCCACAAAACAGAAGGAATCAGAAGAAAGAAAACGGAATAAAGACACAAAACAAGGCACATTTCGGCGGCGCTGGGGGATTGTGATCAAAGCGTTCCAGAAGTCCTGTGAAAACGTGCCAGGAACAATATGATCTCCCAGTGTCAGGCGTCTCGCTGGTGTTTCCAGTGTGATGTCTTCATATCTATTCATTTTTCATTAGATCCGCATTAATGGTTCTATCTGCCAGAGTAAGGCTGGGTACTGCCAAAAGTATTCACTCACCTGCCCTTCCTTAACCAGAGGACTGACTCCGACGTGGGTCCAGCCTTGGCAGCAGTTCTTCCAGGAAGCTTCAGGACCTGAACTCTGGACCGTCAGGGAGGCCAGACCGGGGTGAGGCAGGAGAAGGTCTGTCTCAGGTGATTGTACCGACAGTATCTGCGGTTGAGTCTTGATTAACCCATTCATGAAGATTTCCAGTGAAAATGAAAGTCTGCTTGGTGTTGTGATCCGTCTATGGTGATGGAGTCACTGAAGATGCAACTTTTAAAAGAGTACTACCAAAGTGGAACTTTTCAAAAATACTTCGACTCTGTCTCCATGGAAATGGGGGACAAGACACCTGGTCCTGGTCCTGGTCCTGGTCCTGGTCCTGGTCCTGCAGTGCTGTAAACAGTAAACAGAAGTTCTGCTCATGCTCAGTAGATGGACATTAAGAACAATGTTTTCCTCCAAAGTGTCATGACTCCAGGTCCTGGTCCTGGTTCCAGTCCAGATTCTCCTGGACTTGGTAGTTTTAGACAGTCACCGTAACAACAATCCAACCTGGAGTTCTGTCCATATGAAGGTCCGTGTTCTCCATTTCCATTCTCATTTTACAGTGTTGTTCTCTGCAGCTTGTGTTTGCTTTGATGACTGAAACAATCCACATCACCGACTCGAGGTCGACTGAAACCTACTTCGTATTCAGTGTTTCTGCCGTTTCCATGGAAACACATACAGTTTTCAATCTGTGTCCTTCTGAAATGCAAAACGATGCATTGTCACTTGACACATTGTCGTGTACACAAGACCTTAACAACACCCGGCGCTCAGCTGTGAAGACTGCAGTGGCGACTGGCGCTCGCCCCTGACTCACAGCGGTCCACCGCTGACATGACTCCATTCTGATGGTTGGAGCTGCAGGGACATTTAAAACTGTCAGACATTACTGCTCTGCATGTTCCCTCAGTTTGAGGCCGTGAGGCGGAGTTAAACTCAGATACAGCTGATCGAGTGAGACGACAGGAGAACAGTCGTGTCTGAAGAAGCCAACTCTGGTGAGTTTTTTGCGATGACCAGAAAGCTCCGGGTCTGTCTGTGGATGTGAAGGTCGGGTCGTCTCACGTCAGAGAGCTGCAGACCAGGACGTGTCTGCCGTGTCTCCGAGCGGCGGATCCGTAAAGCCGCCGGAGCCCGAGGCTGCAGCCGGGATGTGCGGCTGATTGACAGCCGGGTGGATGAGAGCTGAGTGTCGGCGCAGCAGCAGGGGGCGGAGAGCGAGGCGGAGGACGGGGCGAGAGAGAGAGAGCACTGCAAACCTGTGATCTCTCCTGCTCGGCTCTCAAAGAGTTGTTATTGGCAGCGCTCAAGGTCAGAGACCCTGTTAAAGAGAGAGAGAGACAGCTGGAAGGTAAAGAAACAAGCAGAGTGGGACGAGTTCTGAAACGTCTTCAGTCCCTCCGACACCCGCCGGCTGAAGACGAGCCGCCACGGGGACTGATGGAGTCAGTGTTACAGCGCTCGCTCATAAACAGCTGAATGTGCAGCTGGAAAGAAATGCATTGATAGAAAACTCAATCAACTTGTTTGGTCTGAAACTCGTCTCTCAGACTGAGCAGAGGACAATTATTTAAAAAAAAAATAAACACGACAGCAAGACTTTAGAAGAAGGGTGTCAAACATAAGGACAGTGTCCCCCATCTGGAACGCGCGAGGCTCCAATCCGGCCGAACCCCCAAGAACATTTACAGATCGTAAAGAAGGAAACACGGATTGTTTTTTAACAGAGTAGCAGAGAAAATACAAGAGTGAGAGTCGAGCTGAGAAATCGGCGATGCTGACATGAAGGCTAGCTAACTAGCATTAGCCTCAAAGCCATGCTGTCCGTTTGGAAAGATGGAGGAAACTGTGGAGGACATACATGTCCTCTTTAGTCTGGACACTCAACACCTCGACCCCATGAGGACTAAGAGGGAACCCAGAGGGATGGATGGATTATGGATGGATGGATGGATGGATGGATGAATTAGTAATCACTGGATGTCCCACAGCTTCATAATCAATGGAGTTGAGTGATCAATGAATTCAGTCTAAAACTGTTGCAGTTTGAATCCACTGAATGTTGTTCTGTGTCAGCTGATGAGGAAATGGGGACAGACGGCGTCTCTCCCTGCTGCAGCAGGACGGAGGCGCCCGGAGCTGCTGCCTGCCGGGAGCAGATTAAATGGAGCTGTGTGTTTTACTGATTCTCCAGCGGCGCACAGCAGCCATCGATAAAAACTTTGTCATGTTTTCTTTGGAGGAGCTGTGTGCTTTTATTGATCGCTCCGCTGCCCAGGAGGCGGGAGCCTGCATTCGGCGGCCCTGGTGAAGAGATGCAGTAATGATGCACAGCGATTACAGTGAGATAGTGTCTCCATACGGAGGCGGCCGGTCGCCGTGCGCCGCACCTCGACAGGGAAAGCTTCAGTCCAGCTCAGAGGCGAAGCTGCAGCAGGTGGAGCTGGGGAACGCCGACGGGGCAGGCAGGGTCGGTGACTCGACCGGACTCATGAGAAGCTCTGAGGAGCTTTACTAACAAGCTTTAAACCTTTATCCAGTGATAAAAAGTCAAATTAAACTATCCGTATCTAAATTTGAATGCAGAGCATGTTTTGTTTATGGCAACGTTGTACTGCAGATTTAAACATGAATCCCATCATCACTGATATCGAGATGTCACTCTGTGAAATTACTTTTTTACATGACCATGGCAGTAACACGCTCGGAACTCATCACTATCAGGAAGTTATCAGTTTACCAGACTGTTACTATTAAATGATGGAAGGCCACTAAACTCTGATTCATCTTCAGTTATTTCAGTTCTCCTGAGGAAAACATGAAACGTGTCACTGTGAGCAACATGAGCAGTACTTCAATTAGCTTTAGCATTAGCATTAGCATTACCTAGTGGTTAGCATCCTTTTCCAAAAAACTGTCAGGTTGGCTGATTTTCTTCAGTTATGATATGCTGCTGCTTTTTATCGTCAATTGTTCTTGAATCTGTTTCTTTAATTAGAGCTAACATCAGATTATAGAGCATCTTCCTCCTCTGACATCAGGTTATAGAGCATCTTCCTCCTCTAACATCAGATTATAGAGCATCTTCCTCCTCTAACATCAGATTATAGAGCATCTTCCTCCTCTAACATCAGATTATAGAGCACCTTCCTCCTCTAACATCAGATTATAGAGCACCTTCCTCCTCTAACATCAGATTATAGAACAGGGGTGGGCAAACTTTTTGACTCGTGGGCCACTGTGAGTTCTAACATTTGCCAGAGGGGCGGGGCCAGGAGTATTGGACTGTTTGGCCTGGATATACTAAAGCACTGCATAAAAACATTTTGAAAACAGCAATTGATGTGAATAATTCCTGTCATGCCTTTTAAAGAACTTTTAATTAGAAATATATATTTTTTAAAATTCTGGTTCATTATTTTTTGGAGAGATGTCAGGACTAAAGTTGGTGAGGACTATAAATTCCATTTTTTCCCCAGCCCTAATGCTCTTCTGAAGCTTCAGTCCTTTTTGAGAAGACACTTTCAAATATATAAAGCAGCCCTTATCAGTTAATAACTTTGTCTCAAGGAATATGCAAGATACGGTGTTTCTACACTATTAAGCACAATACTGGGAGGAGAAAATGTAAATAGATTGAAATAGTATACGGACTGTGATTTCTAAAACCTGGAGATTATGTCTGTTTTAGTACATTTCAATCAAAGGTACAAAGTTAAAGAAATCAACATTTATTGGGAAAAAAATAAATGGAAACACTTTCAACATTCAAAACATATTTTAAAGCTCAATAATAACAAACTGGACACGTCAAGCACACAGACAGGCTGGATTAAATATCCTACCTGGAGCTGAAACTAGAAAGTGAAATTCAGACCGATATGCGGCGTGTTGATGAAGCTGCTGTGCCGCCGCTGTGCGGAAATGTACACATTGCTTTTAGTTAAAAGACGCTCCTCCAAACTTTCCATATGGATTTTTTCATAACAGAAGAAAAACTCACTAATTTCAGAGTGAACAGTGTTGTTGTTCAACACTCGGCAGGCACTGTCCACGTTCCTTCTCTTTGGTCGCTCATGTTTACAGAAGGGCTCGATGGCGACAGACGAGGTGAAACAAAGAGTGGCGCCGCTCCAACACTGGTCAATGTTTTTAGAGCGCGCCATCTATTGGGGAAACATGGGCATTGCAGGAAAGGGGAAAATGAACGAGGTTTTTACTATAATTTGGACGAGTTCGGTGGGCCGGATTGAAAAGCCTAACGGGCCGTATGTGGCCCGCGGGCCGTAGTTTGCCCATGTCTGTTATAGAGCATCTTCCTCCTCTGACATCAGATTATAGAGCATCTTCCTCCTCTGACATCAGACTATAGAGCATCTTCCTCCTCTGACAGAGCTTCAGGTATTTCACGTTGGTTATTAATTAGTTAGTCTGAAGTTCCAGTTTTCTTTGGACTTCTGTAACTTTGAAAAGCTTTATGATAAATTTCTCATTTCTAATTCCAAACATGTTTCCATTTATGGAAGTTAAATCTATGATGTGAGGAGAGGAGGACTTAAGAAGAGAGGCTGGCGGAGCTTCCTGCATGATTCACCCACAATAAGTGCTGCTTCACAGCCTTCAGCAACTCAGTCTGCCTCGCTGTGTAAATAAAAACACACTCTGCAGACTTCACAATGAGACCCTCCACTTATTTATCATCGTTGCAGCCGCTCCGGGCCATACATCCTGGCAACATCGCAGATTAGAGCTCCATCTCCCCGGTCGTCTCAGTTTGGGAAGGTTTCAGCCAGCGAGGAAGAGAAAGAGAGATTCTTCCCTTCAGGGGCTGCGCTCCCCTCACCGGCTGGCATCAGCCTGGATTTAAGGCTGGCTTGTCCTTTCAGGGTGTGTGTGTGTGTGTGTGTGTGTGTGTGTGTGTGTGTGTGTGTGTGTGTGTGTGTGTGTGTGTGTGTGTGTGTGAACCCCTTCCAGAAAATGTCCCACGTGATATCTACACATCTGAGGGAAATACCACACACAGAGTCTGACCTTTGGAAAGAAAACAAACACTGTCAGAAGTCGTGGGAGTCCTCTCCACTTATTAAAACTGCCAATAGAGACGAGAAATATAAATATGAATTCAGGCTGGAGATCACGCAAGGCTGGGAGGTCGTCCTGCGTCTGCCATGAAATGATTATTCTCCATGAGTCCTTTCAAGAGACTCTGAAAACAAACACCTGAAATCACCTCCCACACACACACGCACACACACACACACACACACTCACACACACACTCGATCTCCCTGTGAAATACCACCTGCCATATCAGAGATGCTTTTATCTAAAGTGCTGTTCTCTGTAACTCAGCTGTGCTGCTCTTTTTAAAATCGGAGATGTCGAAGAAAGAAGTCGTCACAGCTGAAAGCTGCTCCGACAATAAATGAAAACTCACCAGCACTGGAACCTTCGCGGGTTTGAAACCTGGGGACCCTGCCAGGTTCCTGTCAGGTGACACCAGCGGGTCAGGAGGAGCTGAAAACCTGGTCCACGTGACGATGGTCCGGGAGAAGAAGAGACATTTCTTTTTTCGTTTGAGAAATGTCTCACGTTTACACGGTGACGTTTTGAAAACACAGAAATACTGAAAACCGTGTAGTTCCTGTGAACAACTGCTTATTATGGCTGTGGAGCCCAGGACCAGGACCAGGACTAGGACCGGGACCATGACCAGAAGGAGGACTAGAGGTTATAAAGAGCTGGATTTTCCACGGAGACAGAATTGGAGCATTTTCAGAAGTTGAGCTTCTCCTGGTCTCCAGCTGCTGTACTGTTTGAGCTCGTTGTGTCGACCCTACATGCTCTCATCCTGTCACATACTGATGAAGTGCTGAAGGTGCGGATGTGGACCTCAGCACCATGAGATCATACGGTAATACCAGAGGTATCAAACTGGGCAGGACAGGAACTAGAACTCAGGCAACAATCCAGGTGATCAGGAAGACAAGAAAAGACTGGAACAGGAAGACAAGAAAGGTCAGGAAACATTCAGAGTAAATTTACTGGAGGAAACGGGAATGTTATCAATTAAAGGAGGGAGAAGAAGACAAAATGGGCCAGGATGAGAAAACAGGAGGAATCGAGCGTCAAGAAACATGAGGCGAGAACAGAACCAGACGAGGGCGCCCTCTTCTCCACACATGTGGAACAACATGCTGGACACTGAGTCCAGGTCAGAGCACGGCTGGACAGGAGAATTAACTGTCAACAGGCGCAGACGCAAACAGAACCACAGAAGACAATGCTTTTATCGAAGATGACCTTTGACCCGCTGTAGGGTGGCTTCTTACAGCGGCTCTGGGGTTCAGGCTTCGTCCAGACCAGGAGCCTCGCAGGGTTTCCTCCATTTGGAAGGAACCAGCTCGGACCCTCAGATCCGCTCAGAAACTCCCCCGAGATCAGGAATCTGTCAGAGCGGTTCCTCTCTGGGCCTGACTGGCTTTTCTGCTCCAAACACACATTTTCAGGTAACGCTCCTATTCCGACTCGTTTCCATGTTGTGTTCTGCTCGCAGGTCTGGATGCTCTGCCAGGACTCCGTCAGGGCCTTCAAACCCTTGTCCTCGCCGTCCTGCTGTCTCCAGACCCGAGGGGCCGTCTCGGCGTTCTCACATGGCGGCTCTGTCAGTCACTTCTCGGGAATGGACGAGTTAATCTGAACACGACGTGAAGAACATGCGCGCCGATTTCAGACATATTCCATCCGTCCCCCGAAGCCTCGTCCACAACAAACACGAGACGCTGTGAACAAATCTGACAGCCGGCGCAAATCACATGTCAGCAGCGATCCGTTCACCACATCTCCCTTCTGCCGTTCAGAGATTTATTCCCATCCCTCAAACACACGACTTTATCAAGTCTGTGGAAACGTTGAGAATTCAAATCTTATAATAACACGTCTTTGTCCAAACGATTCAAACATCACGACCGATCAGTAGAGGTAATCAGAGTTTAGAGAGAAAAGACTGAAATAAGTAAAGTCGTGTTCAGACAGAAGAAACAGGCCTTCACAGCATCCAGAGGGATTCATTCACTTTACAGCAAGGTGGGTCTCAGTCGTTTGGAGAAAATAAATCGACTGATTGGAAAAGAGGAGCTGTGCCAACACGCTGAAGAGTCCTGTTTCTCTCCGTCCGGTTGATTTTTAATGTCGGGATGTTTATGAACTGGTGGAAGGAACGGTGAAGGAAATCGATTGGCCGGGTTTTTTTTTCCTCTCAGATTTAAACCCACTGTGGTTAACAGGAGGCTCTGCAGGCTCCAGCATCGTCCCGCCCAGCAGCAGTGAGGACGGAGAGTCTGGAGACGACGGAAAACCCGGAGACCAGGAGACGAGGTCACCAGGAACAGCGATCACATGACCCCCAGGGGAACGGCGAGGCACCTCCAGGCACAGACCTGAACAGGAAGGAGGAACTCCGAAGGCCTGTTCTGCTCCTGGACCAGCTGGATCGGCCTCCGCCCGAACCCCCGTCTGCTCCTGAGCTGACCAGTGCTAGCTCCGTGGTTCAGCTATATTTCAGCTTATTTTGTTGCAACAACATGGAAATAAATGGGTTAATTCACAGAATTTATTGGAACAGACCTTCTGGAGGGTTAGAAAAATATTTCTGTTTCTGTTATTTGTGTTCTTGTTTGGTTTCAGCGGCACTTTAAAGTCGTCAGAGTGGATCTTTAAGAAGCTGTAATCATTTCATCACTTTGCTCTGAAGGCAGGTGGAACCCCGCCGAGGCGTTTCAACCAGCCGGGCTCTGGACGGCGGGCGGAGGGGAGACCTGTCTCCACCCGTCACGTGAAACACCGGCGGTCCTTCAACCGGATCCGGACCCGTCTGAAGCCCTGACCGCCCGGGTCCAGCTCCAGGGACAAGTCCTCGTCCCTCCGCCACAGCACTTTTCATGACACATCTGACGCCACATGAATAAGAGAAAGAGAGAAAAAAGGTAACACAGAAATTTAGGAGAGCTGCAGATGAAAATCACAAACACTGGAGAGGAGGAAGAAAGAGGCCAGATAAGAGGAGTGACATTTATTTGCTTATTTAGCCGGCGGGCTCCGCTGAGATTAGGAGTCCTTTTGAAAAGCCGAGCCGGCCGTGATAACTCCGGCCGAGCGAGCGTCCGCCGGGAACGTCCCCTGAAAGAGCAGCTTCCCTTTTATCATTGTTTACTGCGGCGAGGAGCCGGTTACACTGAAAGTGTTGCAAAGTTACGCCATCCAAGACCGATTCCTTCCACCTCTGCTCTCAGTGGGCAGGAAATCCTCGCTCACATGGCTGAGGAGGTAATGAGGAATGAAAAGCGGAGCAGAGGCTGTGAGCGGAGCAGAAAGCCGGACGTGGGCGGATCAGACTTCCTTCGCTACGACAGAACCGGCGTGGAGGGTTACCCAAACGGCCGCCGCGACGCTCCGCACTGAAAAGTAGATTTCAATCAGGAACTCTGCGGTGCAGTGTTTAACAGCGGGCGCGTCTGGAAACGGTCCAGGTTCAGCAGTAATAGAAGGTCGAATGCGTGGAAGAGAACAGGTTGTTCTTTTAAAGCCGTTTATTTAGATATCTTCAGCTTAATGAGGTACAAGGAAAGTAACTCAGGTCCCGTCCACGCCACCATTCAGAGGGAAATTCAGCGTTTTTGTGCAACGTAGTGGAAAAAACTGGAAAAGCTAAAAACCGTGGAGTCTACTTGGTGCAGTAATGAAACCACACACACACACTGCAGAGAACAACACACTAAACATTAACAATGGAGAAGACTGAGGCATGATGGGAAACATACAGCAGCTATGAACAGATGAAAAACTAAATATCCAGGAGCTACTATAAAGCAGGAAAATCCATGATTAAAACAACCTTTAAAAACAGTCAATGCAGCTAGAAAAACAGTAAAATAAATCCAAACAGTTCCTGCCACATCGAGTTTTCTCTTTATTTCAGATTAGCAGCATGTGCTGCAGCTCCAGACAAACTTCATTTGGTGGAGAATTGTGAAAACAGCCGTTTTATCTGTGAAGATTTCAGATGGTCAGATGAAAGTGATGAAAGTAGCAAGATGAAGCCTGCAGAGGGAGAACATGCAAACTCCCAAACCGCAAGCTGGAGCGCAAATCACAACTTCTTCATCTTCCCTTCAACTGTCTGGAGGAGGAGGAGCCGGAGGGGCTGCAGGAGGGGCTGGAGAGCCGGGCAGCGTGTCGACATGAGCTCATGATTAACAGCTTAATTAGCCTCTGTTATCCAGTTAATGAGCGCTAATGAAATCCTGCAGGCGTCGCCACGTCTGCCCTGACATGACTCTGTCATTTTTCTTCCACAAACACTGACACCACACGCACGCACGCACGCACGCACGCACACACACACACGCACACACACACACAGATCAGTCATTGTGCATCCATATTAAAGCACTACAGCACAGTCTGTTCATTAAGGTTAGAACAGAGACGACCATCCAGCATGAGAGAGGGTGGGCGACCGAGAGAGGAGAGAGGAAAGAGAGAGAGAGTCATGGATAAAACTGACCTGCAGCACGGATGAGTTGACCTCCTTCAAGCTGCTTGCTTCTTCACAGCAGACGTCCGTTAGCGCCTGTGTTTAGCAGAAGAGAGTCATGAGCATGACTGAAGTCAGCGGGCCGCTGTCCGCCTGAGTCCTTGGTTTGCTCGCGTGTTTGAGTGATTGTGTGGAGGCGAGTGCAAAGAAGAAGACCTGAAATGTGTTGAGGGAAGGACCGCGAACTCATGAACGGAGATCAACTGTCCAGCGCCACGTCAGGCTGAATGCAATGAAAGTTTTCACTTCTTATCTATTTGATATTTAGAGAATGGAATGTGGATGTGGTGGAGTCTTGCAGTTTGTCTTGACTGAAGACGAGCAGTGTTACCGTCCCAACCAGCCCAGCGGTGCGATCGGAGCTCCGGCGATAGAGATAAAGCTCCAGGAACATCGTCAACAACACGAGCACAGCCGATTGTCGCCATTTTCAACCTGGATGGAGTTCATCTACTATTTCCTGTCTTCTTAACAAAATAAAACATAGAAAACCGTTATATATTCACACTTGTATTTTGGTGAGTGCCTTTTTTAAATATGTTTGCAAAGAGTCGGGTGAGTGTGTGATAGACTTTATTTCTTTGTTCTCACTAGTTCAGAACTTTTTTGGTTGTTCTTTTAACTCTGCTGGATTTTATGGAATAAATTCTGCCTGATTTGATTTTCAATTTATTTTTTTTCTGTTGCAGGTGAATTTACTATTTCAAGATTCCAGCGCTGACGTATTGAGATAGCCCAACTTACCTTGAATAAAACTCAGTGTACTACCTGATTCTGCTCCAGACGGTTCAGGTTTTAAAGGCTGTTTTTTGCACGAGTGTTCTTTCCTACAACAGGAAAACATGGCTCAGACCTCAGAGGGTTAAAAACAGGGTCTGAAACAGATTATCCACAGAAGCAGCTTTTGTGTTTGGATATTTTGAGCTGACTGATGCAGGCTGACCACGGTGGGACTGTTGTCCTATAATGGGAGCCTGAGGACAGGCATGGACCCTGTCCCAGGCATTGTCCCGCTCCCAGGCCGGTTTTATCGGCTGTGTGCTGCTGGGATTTTCCGCCGGCTGGACGGGCCTCTGTAAACACTGAGCTCTTGGTAACAGTGTTTTTGGGGAGTGAAAGCCCGTCGCCCTGTGAGTGCTTCCTGCCGGATGGAGACGGCGGAGGTTGTTGTCCCCGGCCCGGCGTCCCGGCGGGGGGTCAGGGTCGGGGCACCACTCTCTCGTCATTTGTTCTCCGTTCGGTCGTCAGACAGCGAGCGAGCAGCGCCTCCTCCGTACTCCACGGCCAGCTGAAGCTTTTATCTGCAGATGGAGGTTGTGTGAACTCATATAATGCAGTATCTCTTCATATCCCTCTGGATTTCTGTCCTCTGGAAAAAAAAAAACTGCATAAATCACTTGACCTATTTTGCAGACTGCATCTGCTGAATTGTAAATACAGCCAGCCGCAGCGTTCCTGTGACGGTGTCTTTCTGTCACACTGACGGACATCTACGAACAGTTTCCCGCCTGTTTGTCAGGGTTGGAAGTGAAACGCGACGTGATAGATTTTACTCCGGAGTCACGCCATTCAAGCGACGGCTGCTTTCACTGCAGAACGCTGCTTTAACCTCCTCGAACCTGCGCAGAGTGAACAGCTGATAGAGGAACCCTGGAAGGTTCCGGGGCAGAACGTGGACTGGGAGCCACACCGTCCCTCCTGTCCGGCTGCTGAGCTTGAACTGTTCTGCAGCAGCAGCAGCCATGTCTTCCCAAAGCTAAGACTTTCAGCGCCTCTCCTTCTCTCTTTCACGCCAGACGATGTTGAGGCTGTTTAGGTTTATTCTGACTCATTTCTCCACCTTTTTCTTGATTTACTAAAATATATTAAAGTGTTTCATAACCTCGATCGCTCTCGATTAAGATCCTCTTCTGCTTTATTTCGATTTATTTCTTCAACTTCTCCGTGAATCACTGTGAATTGTCGTGTCTTAATGGTGGAACAAGGTGGAAACAAGCTGGCCTTCAGGATCTGTTTTCTCAGACACTGGAGCCCAATACAGGTTTTACACCACTTTCACATGAAGACGCTGTAAACGAGACTTCGATGCTTCACTGGGATCAGATGTTTTGGACTTTTAGCTATCTAAAGTCAAGATCACCATCATGTTATCCTCCTTCTAATCTTCATTAAGCCGTTTCTGCCAATCGCTGCTTCGCTGGGATCCAGAATCACCACAGCTTTGTTTGGTTTCACTATTTTTAGAAAAATTGCTCATCAAAGGCCGATTCCGAGCATCGAACCGTGCAGGACTGCGACGAGCACGGATTCCCCTCCCAGGCTGTTCGAGCGGCGTGACTGAACCCTTCAGACAAACTCAGCCCTCTCTCGCTCCGACTGGAAGGTCCGAGTCGGACCCAACAGCCTGCCGTCGGTCTCACTTCCCTCCGCCGAGCGCCGTGCGCTCCGTGTCGCGTCTCGTCTGTGTAATCAGAGCCTGCCGGCGATATTTGTGCTCCTCGCAGCCTCTCTTGCTCTCTTTGTTATCCGTGCTGCTCGCTCGCTCGCTCGCTCGCTCGCTCTCCTCTCCGCCGAGCGGTGAAAGAGACGGAGCGTGGGCGTCGACCGCTGCTCAGCTGACAGGCAGAGAGGAAGAAAGGAAGGAGAGGAGGAGGAGGAGGAGGAGGAGGAGGACAGAAGGAGCAGCAGTGAGATGGTGCACTAGAAAGAGGGTGGGGGGGTGGAGGGGGGGTGGGGGGGCAGAGGGGAAAAGGGTGTTTTGTGTCTGCAGCTGCTGTGGTGAACAGCACACACTGTGCTCCATGCATTTGTATGCACTTAAGTGTGTTTGTGTTCCAGTGTGTATATATATATGTATATATCTAAGTGTGTGTGTGTGTGTGTGTGTGTGTGTGTGCAGCGCGTCGTGCTCCACACACACCGAAGCACTGGCGTCTCGCAGCGTGGTCTTAATGCATTAGCACGGCTCAGAAGAGCTGAAGAGGTTTGTTTTGATGCAGAGATGGAGGTACCATTGACCTGAATACTGAGAGGAAACGAGGCTCTGCTGCTCCTCCGCTAACGAGCGGCGCGCTAACGAGCGCTAACGAGCCGCGATCATACAGCTCCAGTTCAGACCCGACATGTACCGTCACTGCAGGACTTTATTTATTTTAGGATTGCTCTGCTGGGACCTCAGCAGCCACTGGCGGGTGGAGCGGTCGTCTCTCCATAAGAAGATTCCAGGTTTGATTCCTGAAGCAAGACGCTGCTGTCAGTGGAGGACTGAGCTGCCACTGGAGTGTGAATGTGAGTGAGAACGGGTGAATGTGGTGGAATAAGTAACATCCTTTCACCATAATGCCGGAAATTCTCCTCCTGAAGATGAAACGAAGAGCTCCGGCACCTCGCAGAGCTCCAGAAAAATCCTCCATCACGAACGGATCTGGTTGAAATCATCGTCTGTCGGCTGAGGCGGCGCGTAAACTGCTCAAACTCAAACACCGTTTGTTCTGCAGCAACAGTCGACGCTTCAGTCGAGACGAGAAATTCTGAGGTGACTGTCGGTCGGTCGACGTGAAAACGATTCAAAGTGAGAGCCTTTCATTCATTTCAGATTCACCAGTGAACTCTATTCTCTACTGTTTTTAATCATCAGTAAAATATTTGACTTTGAAGATAAAATGAAGAGAATACTTCTTCTTCTTTATCATTATTTCAGGAGCGACTCCTCCGGCATGGCTGCATGCATCAGCAGCGTTGTGCGGTAAAGTACACCGCGTCACGGTGTATCCTGCAGGCCTCTAATCCGAGATCCAGAAATACCACCTGAATCCCGTCAGTGCTGGTCCTGCGGAGGAAAGTGTGACATTAGCTCTGACTGGAGAAACATCGTATGAGCTGAACGGAGGCTTCGCCGCTGGTTTGGTGAAGTGACTTGCTGCCGCCAGGCGGCGGCGCTGCAGCGTGGAACAGTCAAGGTCAGGATGTGAAAGTCGAGCGTCTCTTGCGCCGAGACGCCACGCCTTGTTCAGATTGGAATTGTTTTCTCCTGACGTGCCGCAGTTTCAGTCTTCAGTCGTCCCTCGATGCTTTGAATGATCAAACACTTTCACCGCTGGGAGGAACGCCGAGTTCAGAGCCCGCAGATCACCTTGAACAGTCTCTCTATGTGGAAAATGCAGCAGCGAGGAGAAGACATTCTTGACGTTCCCTCGCACTAATTGAAAAATATATGTGTGATGATCAGCGTCTCAGAGGAAACAAGAAACATTCTCCAGGCTGCATGGAGCTCAGGGTCACTGGGTGATGGACACTGAGGAATCAGGACGTTTCAGAGAAAATCTCCTTTAGTATCAAGTAATTACCTTGAAGGGTTCTGATTGATTGTGTTGGATCAGTGATCTGTTCAGTCTGGCCTCAGAGAAAAGAACCGAATGATCAGCGAAAGGGATTTAAATTTCAAATAAATGACACTTTAGAGGCACCCGGCCGTGAAGCCGCCGGTTCTCCCCCTCACAGCTTCTGTGCGGAGTCTGAACCTCAACATCAGAATCAGCAGGTTGAAAGAGATCAGCAGGAACAAAATGAGTAGAGAAGGAGGAGCTGCAACGCAGACGCAGAACGTCTCCTGACACGCAGTCACTGCAGGGATCTGTCCGGCCCGTGGCGCGGCGCCGGTCGTCGTGCTCATGGGCGTCGTGCTCGTGGGCGTCGTGCTCGTGGGCGTCGGGGAGGCAGAGAATCCGATCGGGATTCGTCTGCATCAGTCGGCGATAAAACAGCTTCTGCTCGTTTCTCCTCTTTTCTAAGCTTCATTTATCTCAGGAGGCTTTCAACCAAACACTCCTTCACCTTCACACGACTCTGTCAGGTGCTGAGGTGCCTGGCTAAAGGGAGCCTGGGCAGAAGGGAGGCCGTTCAACCCGACGCCAGCAGCGATCCTGCTGGACTGGACTGTTCTCAGAATCCGTTCACTGGATTCACAGCGAGGGCCTCACATTCAGTCTGTGTGCAGTGGTTAGCACGCCCTGTCACAGTCGGGGGGACTACGGTTCGATTCCAGGAGTGAGTTTGACCCCAGTTATCGATCTGTGTGGCAAACGTCCAGACTGGGCTCTGCTGTCAGGGTCTGGGTCCCGCGGGTCAACATGTGGAGGGAAGCTCCGGACGGATTGGGATTAACCGATAAGAAGCATCAGAGAGAATCAGCAGACAAATAATGCAGACCAACACGTTTCCTCTCGGTGTGAAGCTCACACCTGGCTAAAAAAAACAAACAAAAAAAACACTGAGGCATCCTTCAAATGAAAGAGCAATATTTTTGTGGTTTGGCTTCAGAAAAGTTCTGCAACATTTTGAAAACTGTCCGTTTCCATGGAAACGTCAGCAATGCTGAAACGATGCAGTTAGCACGGCAGGTGATGAGAGGTTTATCCACATGATGCTTCCAGTGAAGCAGGAGTCCAGAAAGAGAAGACCTTCAACAAACGCGATCCGTGAAAGACGGCCAGCAAATGTAAAAGATGCATTTTTAATTCATGAACTTTCAGAGTAAAATAAATGGAGGGGAACAACATGACGCACCCGAACCGATGGAAATACACAGGATGGCGTGTGTGTGTGTGTGTGTGTGTGTGTGTGTGTGTGAGTGGAACTTCGACCGTCCCATCAATACACAGAACAGTCAAACCCACGGAGGTTCGGAGGAGAATGAAGACCTGAGGCTCAGAACCGGGTCTGAGGGACCCGAGCCGGTTTCCACCGGGACACGTTCACACCAGCTGTTTGTGTTTCCATGCATGAAAGGTGTGTATGCTAATTCCCTCTTGTAAAGGTGTGTGAGTGTGCGTCCCCGGCAGAGGCGTGGCGTTCCAGAAAATCCACTTTATGTGCAGATTTATAGGATTCAATGATTTTCTCATTTATGAGAAACATCAATTTCTGCAGGGCCGACAGCCCCATAGAAACCACCAGCAGTGTGTGTGTGTGTGTGTGTGTGTGTGTGTGTGTGTATTTCAGTATTCAGCTCATTCTCTGCTCCTACAGTAAAGTTCAATATGTGTAATTGCAGACCTCGTTGATTACTTGATTCTGCTGTTAGTCTATTTTGTGTCTGTGTGTATTTTCTGCTACTATTTTTTACACGGTGTTTAACATCCTCACATTTTCAAATAACCCTGCTGGAGAAAAACAGGCTGATGAGCTGAGCTGCAGACAGACTGGTCGTCTTTCAGAGGAAGTTCGGAGTGTTTCTAACCACAACCGCTCTGATCAAACAGAGGAAGAGAAGCAGAATCAACACGTCGGCTTGTCTCACATGAAATATGCAGGTATGCAGATTGCTGCTTGTTGGGATTTGTTCTCGTCATTGAAAAACGTGGTGCGTTGAATCTCATCCCATCCACCCCGCTCAACTTTTATCAATAATTCAGGCCTCAGTCTTCTGCTGCAGGTTCATTCTGCACCACATCCTCAGATCTTTCCTTCAGCGTTGAGCTGATTTCATCCGTTTCCTCTGTGTTGTGGCAGATTTTCACTAAAATGATTTTCTTAGCTGATATCATAGCAGTTATGGGCAATTTGCTGAGCAATAAAACCCTCAGCTGCAGCGGGGCGATACATCACCAAGCCTCGAAGGTGCCGTACCCGGTCACAGCTCGGGCCTGCGCCGGGATTTACTGAGCCATCCAGTAACTTTCCAATCTGGGATATGATGCATGGCGCGTCACGCCGGCGCTGCATTTTAAATTTAAAGCACAGGAAGTTATTAAGGAGTCAGAGTGAAACGAACGCAAAAGAAAGAAAAAGTGGTTTAGAACTAAATTCTGCATTAAATAAACAGGATTCCATCCTTTCACCCACCAAGCAGAATGCACGGTTTGTTCAATCATACTAAATGTAGAAAGACGCTTTAAAAAGCGGCATTGGAGCGCCTCACAACCAACAGCTCAACACGAGCAAGCATGAAAACACAAACTGATTCAAAAAAAGCAGCCAGTTTTCTAAGAAAGTCCATTTTCAGTCCTTTCTGGGCAGATTTGCTGACTCTCTGTTCTATTCTGATGCAAATGATCAGTCATGTTTCCCAAATGTCAGCAGTGCAGCAGATTCCACGCCGCCGTTTCCCCCCGCCCACGCCAAAAACAAAACCCCTCCATCAGCGCTCCAGTCGTCCTGGACGCCACTTGTTAAACCGGACGGTCAGCGGCAGAGGAGAGCCCACAAATCACCACGGCAAACGGCCAGAGGTGGCGCCGGAGGACGATTCGTCACGTTCCTCCAGCTCTCTGTCAGCGTCAGACATGTGGAATAATGAAGACGCTCTCCGCTGTGGTTGCTGGCGCCCGCTGACGGAGGACCTCGTGCACACGGCGCTCCTTCCTGCTCGTGCCTCACTCCCGCTCTGGAGCAGCGGACTCTGACTGAAGGCTGGCGGCGGCCCGGATTTTCTCACTGCAGTTTTTGACGCGTCAAAGCAGTAAAGTTCATATTTAGGCGAGAGCCTAATTTTGAGTTCAGATAGTCCCAATCCAGGCATCGGTCTCATACAGGAAGTGCAGATTAAGGGCCTCTTGCCCTCTGACCCTGCATGTGAACATCATAAATTCTATATATTATTTCAATAGGACTGACACTGGCTTCGTCAGAGCAGCAGATATGAGGGTTCATTTGTGAAAACATCGAAGTAAAAAGCTACAAAATCCCTTCCAATTTTTTAACATTTAACTTTATTTTTTAACCCATGGCCTAAAAAATGGCTCAACATCAAACCTGGGTTTTCTTCGAAGTGGAGTTTTCTGTAATCTATTTCTATCGGCTTTCACTCCATCTATCGGGCCTGCTGGAGCTGAAGTTGGGCTGTATTTGGTTCGGTTCATCCAGAGCCATAAAGTGAGAAAGTTACTACGATGACGTAACAAGCAGCATTTTTCTGTCCAATAAGTGTTCAATCCTGAATGTTTGAATCCTGATATCACGAGTTCAGAATATTATCTGAGGCTGTTCGGTTCCTCTGAAAGCTGATTTTACAGATCATGATCAGCTGAATGTTCCCCTGAGGCCTGAGAGGAGAACAGGTTTATTCAGCCTCTATCACATGATCAATACCTCTTCCTGAACAGCACGCCGCCTCGGTTCAACACTCTGATGGCGCTGATGTGTTCAAAAGGCCAGGAACCAACGGAAGAACCGATCCAGAGACGACTGCTGCAGGAACCGACCGGTCATTGACACAACTCTCTCCCTGCACAGCTCTGGGTTCACCGTCCTCTCTTCTCCCAGCAGGGAGGCTTTTCAAACGCTGGATTCTCACACCTTGATGCAGATGGAAGACTTGACTCTGTTACGGTTCTGTTGGATCTCTGAGCTCAGGTCAGGTCAGGATTTGGCATGAAGAAGTTGATTCAATCAATAAACCAAAGAGCATCGTCTAAATGTGAAACCTGTGCCGTGGAAGCACTCCTTCGGACCACCCAGCCACGCAGAGAATCTCCAGGAAGGAACACAAAGGCACTCAAAGTCAGATTTCCCCGTCAGCAGGACGGCCGGAGCGGACTGGAACGCAGATCTGATTAGTGAAGTGGCAACTCACTTAGGCTTGACGGGCACATGTATCTCATTCCACTTCTGCACATTCAAAGAATAAATTAAGGCAGTAATGGGAAGAGGCGTTCCCTGACCTTCCTCCACCGGCTAATTCGTCTTTGACGGCGTCCTTGAGGGAAACTTTCCCTCCGCTTGGATGTGCTTCTCTTCTCCTCTCCTCCACTTCCAGTGAACTGCCGGTAAACCGGGGCGGCGTTACGTAACCGGCAGAGTGGGAATTCTGTCCCGGATCCGTTATGTTTATGGATTCAGTCCCAGGTGGACTTTACAGCGGCGAGCTGAGCTTGCTGTTTTCCTAATGATGGAACCCAGAGGTTCCCACAATCTGCTCCGTGGCGCTCCGGAGGCCGGAGGCGAGTCTCTGGGAGTTCCCACAGCAATGACAGATTCCCAGGTCTTTGCTTCTTAAAGCGTCTTCTGAGCACAATAAGCTTGTTTCTGGGGCGCCGTTGAGCCAGAGGAGGAACTCTGCAGCTGAGGAGGCACATTCTGCTCTCCTGGACGATGATCTGGACCCAGAACAATCATCCCGGCGAGGAGGACCGCTGTGGACCGCTGGGATCCGGGCCCAGGCAGGAGCGGTCCATCTCTGAGTCTGAAGGTTGTCGGTTTAGTTCCCCATATGTCCACTCATCCAAATGTTCTTGAATCCCAGTGGACGGACAGAGCGCCGTGCGCAGCAGCCACGTGCACTGTGGTGGAGGTTCGAATCCCACAGCAGCAAAAAGGCCAAAGAGCTCCGTGCACGTGAACTGGGATCCACAGTGCCGCTGCAGCAGTGGAGCCTCAGACGATGCCGCATTTACTGAGAGCCGCCGCCGCCGCCAACACCACTGCCCCCACCACCACTGCCGCCGCTGCTGCTCACCCGACTGTTTCACCTGTAGCATGAGCAAAACCTGACACACGAGTGATGGAGCCTCCTTCAAGACAGACAGGACTTTACGTTTGTGCTGCAGCTTTGAAAAATATCACACTTTCACCTTTTAATGATAAAAACTAGAGCTGCATCAGTACCGATCGATACCGATGCCAGTATTGGGTCTGGTACTGCTCGGAGCCCAATGCCGCTAATGTTGCTCAGTAGTTTAAATGTTTAGCTCTTAACTCCAAGCCGTGCTACATGCTACATGCTACATGCTACATGCACACCAATGCTTGGTATCAGCTCAACTTAGTCCTCGTATTTTGAAAAACGTAGCATCGGTGCGTCATTCTGATGGTTTGAAAAAGCGCTGAGGATGACAGACATGCTGGGACAGAACGTTTGACCCTTCAAACCGTCAGTTCCTCTCCTGGTCACTTTCGGACCGGCTCACAGCTTCTGATCCTGCCGTCCAGGCTTCCTGTGATGAAACATGGCTCCGGGCTCTGAATGTGTGTGTGGAGGCTGGTTTCCTCACGTGGAGGTGTTGTGCAGCCACAGTTTGTGTTCATGGATGATTAGCCTCGGCTCCGTGTGTTTGTGCTCGCCGGATGATGTGAGTGCAGCTGACAGCGCTCATCTGCTTCTCGTTAGATCCCACTCTCCTGCAGCCCACCTGCTGCAGCCTGAACGGAGGGGAAACAATATTCCCGCTTCCCACTGCGGCCCTCGTTAGGTTAAAACAAATGATGCATCATGTCCGTGTGTGTGTGTGTGTGGACACACTATATGCTTCAGCCTCATCTGCCTGTTTTTCTTACCTCATGAGGGAATGTGAATGTTAAAGTTTGCAATGCAGCTCAACTTCCTGTTTATTTAATCACATCAACTCAAAAAGAACATGTCAGCTTGTATCTAGATATACTTTTGAGTTTTCCCTGAAGAGAAGTTCCATTTTCTCGTGGAAGTGTCCTGAAGATGGCAGATTACGGGTGAGAATGCATTTCCAGGGACTGTGACTGAGTGTGGGAGCTCGGCTGGACCTGCAGGCGTAGCAGGGCGGGCGGTGCAGTTCCCCGTCCTGAGCCTCCGCCTGGCCTGCGTCCTGCTGAGGGTGCACAGGTCTGAACGCTGCTGGAAGCATCCTGGAGTCCAGCTGAGGCCTTTCACGAGCACACAGGATACCAGGCCACTTCAGGAGCAGTCATGGGCGCATTTCATTCAGATTCAGCTAAATCATCTAAATGATTTGAGTTCAGAGGTCACAGGCAGCCCAGGTCATCAGTGACACTTGAAAGCTAGCGTTTCTGTTAGCATCTCGGATATCTCAAATCTCAGTGTTGGGTTGTGTTCTCCACTGAAAGGAAAACTGATTAAAGAAAATTAATGTTTTGCTTGAAATTGGTACAATTTGCTGGACAACATGAACTCTGTGAAATATTCAGAGGAGAATGATCTTCTGGACCAGTTGCTATTAAGACTTAAAGCCCTGAAGTGTTCTGGATTTAAAAAGAAAAATTCTAATTCAACCATGACAACGATTCTGTTGAATACAACAAAAAGTCTTCTGAGTCTGGTTCTACAGAAAGTCTCCTCTTAGTGTGGTTCTACAGCTTCAACATGACTAAAAAAAAATAAACAAATAAACATGACTGTGTTCAAGCAACCAAGCCTGATCATCCAGAAACAACCGAGAACCAGACTAGGATTAAAAATCTGACAACCAGGTTAAACCTGAAAGGTTTTCGGTCCACTGCAGCCGCAGCTGCTGTATCTTCACATCCAACTGCTCTACTGCCACTTTATTTATTTCTTCATCCGAGGTTGAGCTCCTGTAGCGTTCCTGATCTCTGTTTCACCGCTTTGACTTGATGAGCAGCTCGCTAATGCTACGTTCAGGCGTCGGGTTGCTAGATTAAAACTCCTTCGATCAGCAGCACCAGAGGGCAACACGTGAACATCTCGGTATTGACTCTGGGAATGAGTTACTGGAGGAAAAGCCTTCTGCCTCCCGCTCAGTGTTTCACGATTGAATCCTCTGATGCTCTTGGTTATTTAAACTGGACTTAATTTGATCTTCTTCAGAATGTGTTTGGCTTAATTATCCATTTTTTAGCCAGAGTACCGTGACTATCCTCTGCCTCTGCCTATTTAGTGGTCAATTGGTATGCAATTTTCTTAAGAGAGTATGTGATAAAGATAATTTGAGGAATAAATGTTTGGCTTTGGATGGAGCCCTGGATACATGAGCCATGAATTTGGCCAATCATCAGTAAAGTGCTGTGTTACGACCCTGGTTTCACTGCACCGGGAGCCTGTGCCAACCCACAAGTGATTTATTCGCAACCAACACAAACAAAACACGATCTAAATCCCCCAAAGCAGGAAGCCTGACAGGGAGAGCAAGCCAGATATTTCTTTACCTGGTTTTCTAAAGAGAATCAAAACAGGAGAAAATCATCACTAAACAAGTGACGATGAAATCAATTCATCAACATTTTCACACCAATTGTTAAAAATGAAAACTAAACAAACATTTCCACAAACAGAAACTGATAAATCCATTGATTCAAACTGAGGGCTTCAACGTCAGCATCCTCACCGGGGCTTTCACCCAACAAATGAGACTGAAGGCCAAATCTTCCTTTAAGTTTCAGTTGAAATACTGTGGTTCAGTGGATTCAGAAGTAACTGTCGTCGCCCACAGACTGGAGAAATGGCTCGTGGGCCACAGATCCTCCGTCAGACTGAGAGCAGTCGTGTATTTCTATCAGGTTTTGCTGAACTCCTCCAGGATCTCGTGGCTGAAGACTCATTCACCGTTAGTTTTGGCTGATTTTAGCCACTGAACAGGAAGAAACGGGTAATTGTTGAGCCAGAAGCGGATGGTTTTTTCCTGACAGTTCACATCTGTTTGTTCTCACTTTAAAGTCTTGAAATCATGTGGAAAACCAGCCTGTTTTTGTGAATGGGCCTCAAACATGAAGGTGTAAACAAGAGTAATATCTGAACACGGGAATGAAGCAGATGTTTTCCGAAAGGCATAACACTGCTCTTATTTTGACCAAATGCTGCTTCTGTCTTCTTTATTCAGTCATTCCCTGAAAGGAACCCTCTCCCTTCCCAGGAGTCTCCTGTTCAGACTCCGTACAGCCTGAGTCGACCTGCAGGCCTCCGACAGGCTGAACTTCAACCTTTGGGGTTCGGCTCACAAAACCAGCTCAGCCAAGACTGAAAGAGCAAATTTTTCAAAATGGTCCCAATGTGGAACTTTTCAAAAATGTTCTGACTCTGTCGTTATGTAGCCTTCTCTGAAGACACTTTGGCGCTGTCTGCATGTGAACGCTGCGACCACGTAAGAGCACCGCGACCGAAGTGAACAGTTGTTCTGCACATGCTCAGTAGAAGGAGCGATGTTTTCCTGCAGAACAGGGTTCCTAACAGGGAACGTGAGCTGGGTTTAGACCGTCCTGAGACAGGTTAGTTTTACTCTACTGATGATGTGTTGTTGCAATAGCAATCCTATCAGGATTCTGCAACCTTTATGACCAAAAGCTATTTTCATGGCATTAGTCCAAGTCAAGTTCATCTGGAGCCATAAAGAACATTTAACCTTTAAATTGAGGCCAATGCAGCCCTATGAAACAATTGCAAATTCATGACTGTGACTATTTTTTTTTGTTTTTAATTTTATCAAAAAAAAAAAAAAAAAAAAAAAAAACAGCAACAAAACACGAAGGCAGAATGTTCAGGGATTGCCTTATCATGCAAAAGTAAAAAACAAATACCTGTCAGCAGCTACATTTATATTGTTCCAGTTCACTCTGGACTGGGAACATTTCCTGGTTACTGGTCCGAAGATTCTGATTTGGCAAGTTGGCCTTTGAACGAATTTGCCGTGCTGCAGTAACCATGTGACTCCCGTCCACGTCTGGGTCCGGCTCCCAGTGGCCATTTGGCAGAAATTGAACTTTTGGTCCTTCAGGTGACCTGGTGATATATCAGATGGAATGGATCAACCTCGGGACCTGAACCGGCTCAAATCAATCCAGCAGGCGGAGTGTGGCTCGTCTGCATCCATCGGTGTGTCAGAAGAAGCAAAGCGATGAACCAGTGACGAGGACGTCACACCGGAAGCTCTCAGACAGAGTGAAGCAGTGTGGTGCAAAAGGGAACATTCCCAACCCGATAAAAGTGGTCATAATGTTGTGGATGACCGGTCCACCTAATCACAGAACCTCCAAGCGTCGGTTTTCCTGCAGACTTTACAGAAACGTGGTTCCCGTTTCACGCTCTTTTGAATGGATTCTTCTTCTTTCCGGTCCGATAAAGGGAATCCAGCAGGGCTTCGTCTGGCTGTTCAGGGATTAACTTTGGAACTAGGAGCCCAGTTCTCCAGGCTTCCAGGAAGACTCTGGTAAAAGCAAACTAAGAGCGTTTCGGCTAAATCTGGATTCCGGTGGCAGCGACTGACACAAGTGATCAGCGAGCCGGCGGGACACACACTCTCGTCTGAATAATCGGGGTGTGCTCGGCTCGGCTCTGATAGGACTGCCTGTCCTGTAGGCTCAACACAAACACACATCATGTCCGCCTCACAACATCAGTTTTAATTCCAAATGTGCTTCATTAGCGCAAAAACACAAGAAAGCACTCACTGGAAAAAACACTGAGAAACAGGATGATAAACCTTCATTTGCTGCCACGACGGCGTGACCATAAAAAACGCAAACCGACAGGAAATCAATGAATCTAGCGGCGAGGGGCTCCACGTGTCCGGGGTGTGAGGTGTGTGTGGAGGAGCTTCCTGCTGGCTGCAGTCCTTCCAAGGTGCTTCGCTTTAGTGCAACAGAAAGTCGTTGTCAAATTAACTGTGATAAATGCGCCACAACGGCGAAAAGTGGCGCCGTGAGCTGCGGCAGCTTCAGCCGTGTTTCTCATTTATATAAATTACAATCGGACCAGTCCACCCACTGCTCCCGTGCCGCGAATTTATCACCATTCCAGGGACAAAACGAGGCTCTTCCCATTGATCCGACACTCCTCTGTTCTATTAAAGCTGCAGCGGCGTCTCCTGCTCCTCAGGAATCGCTGCAGAGCTGAACGAGCTGCTTCACTTTCCACCAACGCAGCTTCAGCTCAACAAGCGGCGCTCTGAAAAGCTGGTCACAGTGGTGAAGTTCCAACCTTATCTCCGGTCAGTTCCAGGCCCTGTTTCCAGATGCTCCATTTTTGTGTTTTCGTTTTAGAGAAGTCCTGCGTCTTGAAAATGACGTCTGTTTACATGGAGACGGGAGGCAGCGTTTCAGGAAAGTTGCATTTTGTGGACTGGGGTCGTCTTCAAAAAGTTGCCTCTTTTAGGGCCTCGGACCTTCGTTGCGGAGTAACAAATGTTTTTTTATCTGTTTTCGCTGGCGTTTCCCCACAAGGCTCTCTAAAACAAAGGAACATTCTTCATGTTCTCATGTCAAATTATTGCCTCTGATGGCTTTTCTAATCAAGACGGAAAGAAAATCAGAACTCTTCTTCTCAAAATCAAACAGCTGCTGGGTCTTTATGTAAAACCTGCAACTGATTCCAGCTGTGGTTTTTCTTTCAAAGCTTTATTTTTTTTATTTTTTAATAATTTTAATGAAAAGACTTTCCCCTGACCCTGGTTTCATTTCATCTGGAATAGTTCCTGTCTCTGTTCTCTGTACTGTTTGCTCCACAGCGATGTTCAGACTGACTGAGCGGAGGAGCCTCGGGGGTCTGCAGGCTCATTCATGTTCTGTCTGAGCTCCACATTCAGCGTTTCTCTGCTTCTGTTCGTCTCCTCAAAGCTTCTGGGTCCAGACCAGAGGTCGCCGGAGCACCGGGAGTCATGTGACCAGGTGTGACGGGAGTAACCGGGGTAAAGCTGGATCGGTGAGAGGCTCATCATGAAGTGGTCCGTTCAAAACATCAGGTGGGAGACTGGAGTCTGCAGCGTTTACCGACTAAAGAGCCTTTTTCACAATTTCCCACCAAGTGAAATTTGTTTGCAAAATGTGCTAATTACCAGAATTTAAAAAAAGAAGTGTCACAGGAACAGTTTAGACCACATTTTTAACTGTTGTGACCATTAAAAAAAAAATCGGACATTTTTCTGCTGTAGTCATTTTATGCATCTCATTTCTTTCAGCCTCTGCAGTGTTTTCCTGCTCAGACCTGCAGTCCGTCTCTCACTGCTGAGAACAGCTTTACTTCACTTTCTCAGCGGCGGCGTTTGGTTTGGACCACAGCTGGTTTCAGAGACCGTCCGGTCTGTTTGGCGCCTGGACGGACTCGGGACCGCTGAGCTGGTACCGTGGTTGTTTCGGTTAGCTGGCTGGAGGACCAGTCGGTGAGTCGAGCTTCTGCTTCCTCGGGCTCGTCTTCCTCTCAGCTCAGTGTCTGTTTGAGGCCAAACCGAAGGCTGCTTGAATTAGGTGACATCCATCTGGTTCAGTCAGCTCTCAAATCGAACCGGTCCTGGGACTGTCCTGGAGTGGAAGATCCTCAGGTATTTTGTTAACTTTTTCTCCCTTTTATTTCTTTTCATTTTCTTAACCTCAATTTAGGTTTCAATTTCTCCTTACTGTTCCTCTTTCTCTTTTTCCAACCGTCAGTCTTTTTTTCCTCCTATTTTTCCCTCGGTCCTATCTCAGGCTCACTTCACTGTTTTACCTTCTAATCTGTTTTCATCCTGGAGATTTTTTTAAAAAAAGAGTCTGGAATAGAAATGACATAAAAATGAAAACATATGTTTGTTTCTGTATTCTGAAAGCTCCATGGAGCTGAGGAGCCTCACCATGGTCCGGAGCCGCAGGTTGAACACCTCTGGTCCAGTCCTGACTCGAGTTTCAGCAGAACGGCTCCTGAACCTCAGACGTGTTTGAATCCTCTGCTGTGGGGCGACGGAGGGAAACCTTTCACTAACACGGCCTGGGAGGATAAATCTCTTCAGGACATGAATGAAAAAGCTCAATTCTCACTTTTCAGAGCGGGAAGATGCTCCGACGCCACTGGACAACGACCACGAAACAGACCGGCCTCAACAGAAAAAATCTCACAGATTTCTCTCCCTCATTTTGAAAGAAGTGAAGCACAAAGCTTTCCATTCAGAAGGTTGTTGTAAGCTGTCAGAATGTTCTTGCCACAGATTATTCCATCTTTTCCCGTCTGCAGCGTCCTTGGATTGGCCATGATCGGCCTTCTCCCTAAACTGTTCACAGATCTCGGCCTCCAACAACAGGACTCCAATCCGGAGAGCCGATTTATGCAGGAGCGTCTGATGCGTGGAGCGCATGTGAGTCAGATGTGACGTCTCGCTTTGTGCCGAGGCTGCAGAGAATCGATGGGAATTAGGTCACACAGGAATTTTAAACAGAGCAGGAGCTCAGTCTGCCAAAGGCAGGACGAGGAGTTCCCCGGCACCGAGACGGATTCAGAGATGCAGATCCACGGAGGGAGGAGGTCAGAGGTCAGAGGGAGGAGGGGAGGAGGTCAGAGGTCAGACGGAGACGGTCAGACAGTCATCACAGCAATTCTTAAAGGATGGAGACCAGGCTGAGAAATATCAGAATAAAACCTAAAACATAAAAACACAATGAAAATAATCAGACACACGAAACTCTTCAGAGATGCAGCAACGTGATTCCAGAAGCAGACATTTTAACTCAGATCCTCAAACGGCCACAGTACCGCAGAGTTGTGGTGTAAACGGGCCTGGATGTTTCTCCGCTGAAGCGTCAGGGCGGAGGCCGTTTGTTCTGCTGGCAGCGTTATGTTTTCTGCCTCTTCTTCCTGGAAACGACTCTGTTCTTCGCCTCGCTGCCAGACGCCGTGCAGCCGGAGCACCAGACCTGCAGTGACTCATCTGTGTTCCTCCAGCGACGAGCAGCTGAGATCTGGGCCACGCAGGAATTTTAAGCAGCACCGGATCACCGGCTGAAGACTGGATTATATCAGAGACGGAGGCGCCAGCGAGGATCTGCAGGGCTCTGGTCCCGGTTCAGAAACCACAACGGACCGACACCTGGCAGGAGGCTGCGATCCGGCCTCATCGTCCTATTAGAATAATGAATTCATCATCGAGATCAGCAGTCCTGAGTAATCGGCCTGAATAGGCTCCAACCTGGCCAAAGCACCAAATAAAGGAAGACAACTTAAAAAGAAAACAAATTTCTAAATAGAAGTAGACGCAACACTGAGGTCTGAGCTGAGATATCACCCATGCTAACACAGAAGCTACCTGGATGATGTCGAACTCGGCTCAAAGTCGTGCTGTTTGACGAGGTTTGGAGAAACACCCAGAAGTCAACAACTCCAGGAGCAGCTGAGAGGACTTTTCTCTGGATTTCTCTTTAAAATTGTCCTCATGAAGACGAAAATATCCAAACTTAAAGGCGACTGTGGCTTCGTTACCAGTCCGACCCTCTCCAGAGGAGACCTGACGGCACGCGGCTCTGAAATAAGATGAGTTTCACCATCTCAGATGAAGAGGTAAAACATTTTCAGAGCAGCGCAGTGAGAGCAAAGAATGACCTTCACAGAGTCCGGAAGGTCACACAGGAGCAGATATTTAATGGGATGAAAACCAAGCACTGCATCCATCCCACCTGATGCTAACGTTAGCGTAGCGTCCTCCTCCTCCTCTCACCAGCAGATTCAGGCTCTTCTGGAAGGAGGCAGGAGAATTTAACAAAGCCGAAAGTCTGTTCTCCCGATCTGTGCACTTTATCTGCCTCACTGCCCACCCCGATTCCTCTGAAATACTGTTTTTATTCACTGGAGTTTGATTTATTGTGGTAATATTGTGTGTACTGTCCATACAGGCCTTGACATGGCAGCTGCTCACTGTCCTCATGCTCTAAGTTTGATGACAATAAAGCTGCAAATCAAGCAGACGGTTGAGACCAAAGTCCAGCCTCAAACAGGAAGAAGTCAAACTTGAAACAACACTGCCTTCCAAAGGGAGAACATGGAGCTCCACATACCGAGGTTCTGTTCACATGCCAACGTTCTCCAGTTAAAACGCTGGACTTTCAATGTGTTTTAGGCTCTGAGGCTTTGAAACGCTTTTTCAGAACACTTCAGCTCCGTTTAGATGGTGAAAACTCTGGTCCCGGTCCTGGTTCCAGTCCAGATTCTCCTCGACTTGGTAATTTCTGGTAATATTAGAGTTATCAGGCACCATAATAACAATCCAACTTGGTGCTCGGCCCATGTGAATAGTGCTAATATTGTTCTCCATGTTCTCCCATTAGAACTCGAGGTTCTGGTTCTGGCTCATTATGTGTTTTGTACCAATTTGGAACAAATTTCTTCGCTTTTCTGTAAAACAACCGTTTACAACATTAAAAAGGATTCAGGGAAACCAAAGGAAGGAGAGCGGCTCATGAACCGAACTCATTTTCTTAATGACGTGACGTTAAAGTGGGAGATGTTAGAAATGTTCTTGACTGCTTGTTTTCATTTCCACTGGATGGTTTAGTCCACAGCAGCTCAGTAATGTGAGATCTGATGAATATGAAATAAAAAGCTGCAGAAAAATGGAAATTAAATATTAACACTTTTAAGAGTGCAGTTTTTATTTTATCTTTTGAGCAAAAATAGATTCATAAAGTGAAATCATTTTATTCTGTTTAATATTTGTATGCATTTCAGCACTAAAGGAAAACGAAAGAAGAAGATATTGGTTTTTGTCCTTGGGAGTAAGCGTTGCTCTGGTTCTGGAACCAGGCGTTCTGTGAGGTTTGGTCGGGTTGAACTCTTCAGGTTTTTCCATCAGGAGCTCAGTGGGATGTTTTCTGCTGCGACTGCAGCTTCGGCTCTTTGATTTTATGGAGTGTGTGTCTGTGTGTTTTTCTGGCGATTTGTTAAAAAGTTGCCTTTGAAACCGGCCCGCCTCTCTCGGTATCTGAGGCTCAGGTCTCCCGGTTCGATGCCTCCGGCGGCCCACGTCTCACCTCTGATCTGCTTCAAACGCTGCGCTCGTGGTCACGAGACCTGAACGGCAGCTGAGACCACGAGACGTTTCAGAAGTAGACCTGTGAATGGCTGAATCATCTCGTGTCTCTACCCACTACTGTCTCAACTGGTGGTGCTGGGAAACGGGGGGTTGGCGTGACCGTTCCAGGACGTTCAGGTCCGGTCCTCGGTGCTGAGAGGCACCTGGAATGTTCGCCTCCCGGAGTCCTGGGGTTTGGTTTCGCTGTGAGCCTGGACCGTCTGCACTCGTCCGCCTGGAGCCTGAATGAATGCTTCAGTCCGGTCTGAGCGTCGGTCTGCGGAGGAGCCGAGCAGCCGAGGCCGTCTGCCTGGGGACAGCTCGGCTGGACGTCCTTCAAGAACAACACTCTGCTAAATACAGTTTGTTTTTTTTCCACCGTCGGCTCGAAAAGTGGACGAAGTTGTCAAGTTGCTCCTGGTCAATAGTTTTCAGCGAAAACAAAACTTTCACTGAGTTTTGAGGGTCGTGTGACACAGCAAGGCAACTTTTTGAAAGGTTTCTCGTTGTGGAGCTTTCTGAAAACACTCCCACTCCATCTCCATGGAAATGGGGGAAAACAGTACTTTTTGGAAATGCTGCTTCATGATAGTAGTACGTGTGTGGGGTTTAACCCCCCTGTTATCCTTGGGGTCAATTTGACCCCATCCAATATTCATCATTCAAAAAATAATTGTTTGCTTTTTATTTCTGCTTCATATTTCATGACTTTTCCTAGTATGGTAGGTACAACAGATTAAGCATAACATTTTCATGACAATATTTTTACAATGTGTTGGAGACATTTTACACGCATCGGTGTTCCTCTGGGGTCAATTTGACCCCAAGTTTTTTTTAAGTACAAAACAACCAGCAGCGCCAACTGGTGGCCCAATATGAAAACTGCATGGTTTTCATCTCTGCTTTCATAATGCTGCAGTGTAAACGGCATTTCATTTCCTGAAAATGTAGAAATGTGATTCCTCTTGGAAACGTTGTGTAAATGAGGCTTAGGTCTGTTCAGTGAGTCTCTCATGGAGTGTCTGACTCCAGCCTGCTGCTCTGTCAGAGCAACTCTGCCTCCAAAGCTGAAAGAAACAAAAGCTCACATTTTTCTCTCAACAATTTGTACTGCAGAAACTTTGTTCAACAGCAAAGTACCACATCTGGATGTACAAGTTTCGAAGTGTGAATCCAGATGTGCTCGACAGTGTTTTACTGTCCCATGATTCCTGAATCCTCGTCACCCTGAGAAACATCCAGAGACGTGCTGGTGTTTACCGACACTGATCTGGACATAGAGACAAAAACAGGCTGAAACTCTGAAAGCAAGACGGAAAAGACTGGAGGGAGCGAGAGAGACTGTTCTGCAGAGGCAGATTCACATTGTGTGTGTGTGTGTGTCTGTGTGTGTGTGTGTGTGTGTGTGTGTGTGTGTGTGTGTGTGTGTGTGTGTGTGTGTGTGTGTGTGTGTGTGTGTGTGTGTGTGTGTGTGTGCGTGTGTCCTGCCCTGGCAGAATCCCTGAGTCCTGACAGGGAATCGAACCGCTGGCTGGCGTCTCCTCTGCTTAGCTGCTCCTCACATCATCAGCCCTGACAGCTGGGGTCTTCCTGCCCCCCTCTACCCCCCTCTGCCCCCCCTCTGCCCCCCCTCTGCCCTCCAGCCTCCTCTCTTCATCAAAACACTCCTGTTTCTCCCTCCGTCCTTCCACCTGATACCTGCTGCTCATCCGTCCCGGCACAGGAGCCCGACGGCGGCCCGTCAACACAACGTGACTCTGGGAGCTCAGATGTCAGAGGAAATATCAGATGTCGTCCTTCTGCGGATGACTGCGGGTCAGCAGCTTCTGGCTTTGGGCTTAATGATCCTCTGGTTGGTTCCTGAGTCTCACTGCAGATACATCGGTGCCTTCATGCCTGGAAAATGATGAAATGGACAGTATATGATTCACCTCTACGTTACAGTAACCCCCATACCTGAAGAGTATAAAAAAAGATGAGGCAGGAAAAAATACAGAAAAGATCACGAACTGAAACACTGAAAAATCTGCAGTAGACACACGGAATATACAGTCCAGTCCAGCTCACCTGTCCAGGTGCATGAAGAGGGTCAAGACTCTGAAGGAGCCTGTGGTCTCTGGGTGGGCACATCGATATGAATCAGAGTCAGAATCAGAATACTCTTTATTGTCATCACAACAAGTTACCGAAGTTACAAGTTACAACGAAATTACTTGGGTTTTAAAGCCGCCCAGGCAGCCAATTACGGCGCTCCGTCTTGAAAAAGAAACAGAGTTAAAGAAACTCAGACAGAAATTTGGGGGGGGGGTTTAAAAAAAAAGCAAGACACCTGAGACAAGTTGCTATCAGACTAACAGATCAGCGGTCGCAGCTATAACATCAGCAACACGTCATCACCACTAGTCGTCAGCAGAAAAGTGTGGGGAGATGTTGAGAGTGGGGGAGGGAGTGTGTGTGGCGTGTGTGTGGCATTTTAGTTCATCAGTCCAGGTAGTGTGTGGTTTGGCCCGCCTCCCCTTTGCACTCCAGCTCGGATGGTCGCTGCTGGACGGCCTTGAACGAAGCAGTCCAGAGGTGAACTTGGATTGCAGCTGGGAGAGAGAGAGAGAGAGGGAAGATAGAGAGAGCAATCAATGTGTCCTTGAATCTTCAGGAGATGTTTAGTCTTCCAGGGTTCCAGACACAATCAGTAGGTCTCTTGTTCTGGCGGAAGGAGCCATTTGACCTTCCTTTGCTCAGTTTCTCCACTTTTACACAGAAGCTGAAGTTTAACCCTCTTGGTGCAGGTGACCATCTAGCTTGCGTCTCAATTGTCCATAACCCAAATTGTCCACCTTTCGAAAGAGTTCGCACAAACGGTCAGCGTCAGCTTTTGCCCGTTGATTTGAAAAGACCGTCCTCCCTTGGATGTCTTTTGTGGTGGCGGTCTTCTAGTCCTCCAGAGGATCAGGTCACAGCAACAACCAGTCAGCAGCAGGCCGATCACCATAAATCCGAAAATGTAATCATCCACAATGACCTTGACGGACAGGGGTGCCAGGGATGTGACACCCCTCCACTTCTCCCGGGCGTCCATCACATACCCAGCATGCCGAGTTCTGTCCGGACAGGCAGGATCCTGCTCCTCTGCTCTTTGTTGAAAAACTCGTATCAGTGGCGTAGAGAGACCAGCTGATCAGTTCCATGGTTGATATTTGGCTTGTTCGAAAAACCAAGTCAAGTGATTCCTCCAGTAAAACAGACGAGACAGAGAGCAGCAGCAGAGAGAAGAGGGAGGGAGGAGCAGGTAGGGAGCGATAGAAAAAGCGTCCGCCTCCTCCGAGAGCCAGCAAAAGATGTGGAGCCTGAAGTGGGAGTTTGGGTCCTGGACCGGTTTCTCTCTGCAGGGGTCACCGCTCCGGGTGCACGGCACCATCGCTGGCATCAACCCTGCAGTGCAGGACGCCTGTCCTTTCTGCTCCATCGGCCACACAGTGTTGCACTGTTTCCTGGACTGTGAGAGATTGGCAGCTCTGTTCCAGCTGATCTTCCAGATGTTTGAGAGCAGTGTACCTGAGGACTGTCTGGACTGTGATGAGAAAACGTTCCTCATGAGGCTGATTAAAGGCGCTATCCGCGAATTTAATTTAACCAGGACGAGAAAAATGCTTTTTACATCATGTACTGCGAAGTCCATGCTATATTTCTGTGAAAAAAAAAAATCACACATTGATCAGCGTGTTTTGGATATCTGGCCCCGCAAAGCGCTGCCTGAGGATTTAGCGTGACGACCTCTCTGCTCCACTCAGCAGCAGCAGGGGGGGGGGGCGGAGCCAGGCCGTCTCCAGCACGTGCACAACTCCGGTAAACAGACCAGCATGGAAGCTGAAGGAGCGACAGGGAAAGTGGCGATACCTCCACTTGCTGTTACAAATTCATTTTTGCAAGCTCCTTTCTGCATTGAACATGTAGTGACAAGGCAAAATATGGTTTACCGGAGACGAAGCGGCCATTTATTTTGAACAAAAAAGAGTCAAAGTGGCTTCTGCTGTGTTTCCTCCGGAGGATTGTGCACGTATGGGATGTGCCTGTAGCGTCGTGCACGCTGAGTGGGAGCAGAGCGGAGGGGGAGTGGGAGGGTTTTCTCAATGTGAGGAACCAGTCAGAGAGCTCGGGGGCGGAGCCAACATTTCAAACTGAAGTCAGGGCTCAAAATTGTACAGAATCACGGAGAGCTCCTTTAAAGCTTGGCTTTCATTTTAATAGATGGACAAACACTGGGGAGGAATTTTTCTCCATTTTGTTTTTTGTATATGCCATCCATCCATCCATCCATCCATCCATCCATCCATCCATTTTCTACCGCTTATCCGGGGCCGGGTCGCGGGGGCAGCAGTCTCAGCAGGGATGCCCAGACTTCCCTGTCCCCAGACTCTTCCTCCAGCTCCTCTGGGAGGATCCCAAGGCGTTCCCAGGCCAGCCGAGAGACATAGTCTATCCAGAGTGTCCTGGTCTTCCCCGGGGTCTCCTCCCGGAGGGACATGCCCGGAACACCTCCCCAGGGAGGCTCCAGGAGGTTCCATCCTAAAGAGGAGCTGAGCCTCCTCAGCTGGTTCCTCTCTATGTGGAGGAGTAGCGGCTCTACTCCGAGCTCCTCCCTGGTGACTGAGCTCCTCACCCTATCTCTAAGGGAGCCCAGCCACCCTACGGAGGAAGCTCATTTCAGCCGCTTGTATCCGGGATCTTGTCCTTTCGGTCATGACCCAAAGTTCATGACCATAGATGAGGGTGGGAACGTAGATTGACCGGTAAAACACTCTTCACCCTCCCTCTTCACCACAACGGACCGATACAACGACCGCATCACTGCAGCCGCTGCACCGCCCCGCCTGTCAATCTCACCTCCATCCGTCCCCCACTGTGAACAAGACCCCAAGATACTTAAACTCCTCCACTTGGGCATATATGTGTATTTATATTTTTCTATTTAGTTTGTTTTCCTGAACTGTGCATTGTTTTCAGTAATGTCTCCTCCTTGTCCTTCTTCCACTGTTGGCTGAGAACGTCTGGAGCGCTGCGACTCTGAAAGCAGCTCAGTGGAGAGACGGGCAGGTTGTGAACAAAGCAGAAATGATCTGTGAGCATAAATCCAAAAAACACAGCGATATCTCAGATTTTAGCATGCAGATAACCCAAATGCTATCACGGAGCCACGTTTATCACATTTTCTTATTTTCACCCTGAATAATGCAGCGATAACAGTCTGGAGTCGGTGTGTGAAGCATGAAATACCTTCAAGTCTATAGGATTGGGATTGTTCCTTGATGCCATTCTTCTTCTTCTTCTTCTTCTTGTGTTTTCTATTCCAGCGCTGTTTTTCCCTTTGTGTACAGACGTTCCATGGCTTCGTTATCGCGCGTCACTTCGGTCCCGAGTGGATTCTGCACCATGACAACAGGCAGCATGAACGACTCTGTATCCAGGGAGAACAAAGACCTGATCCCAGCTCCAGCGAGTCCGTCTGGGATCAGAGGAGGGCCGAGCGCTCCACGATCCGCCGGGGCCTGAAAGGCTCGCATGAAATATTTATCTAGGTCTGTTTCTGTTGGCTTGATTTCTGCTTCTGGTTCTGGATGTGAACACATGTTTTCTGAGCACTTTCTGCTCCTTGATGTTTCTCCGTGATGTGGTCTGATATTCACGATGCCTTCCAGCTCATGTTGGCCGTCATGTTTCCATCGTAAACCCCTGCACTCCGGCGCTGCTCGGACCCAGAACTGCTCTCAGCTTCCAAAATTCAGCTTCAACAAGCTGATTCGCAGAATCTGACAGAAAATCTCCCACCCTGCAGGACGTGAGCGGCTTTTTCAGCCCAGCTGAAGAAAACCCTGAAGTCATTATGAGTTTTAACTCCAGCGGAAAGCAAACTCATCAGAGAATCGTTTGAAAGGAAATATAATCCTCAGAAGGGCCGACACGCGTTGTGAGGATCTGACAGTTTCACTCTTCAAGCTTTCAGCGGCGCTGCAGTCATTACACGAGATTAGACGAGGTGCTGAAGTGTGACGTGGGTTCAGCAGGACAGAGACGGAAGTCCTTCCTACGACCAACAGACCAGCGTCGCCGCATTTCTCATCAGTTTTTCTTTGTTGCACGTTTCCAGTTCCGGGTTTCTTATTGGCATTTGAAGGCAGTTTTAAGCCTATAACGTAAAACATTTCTTACCACAGTGTCTTAACTGGGAATCAAATGAACCCACAGAAAGAAAGTTCTGCTGTGAGACATTCAACCGATCAGCTGATGGCTCTTCAGCAATGAAGAGGAGAACCACGGTTCAGAACATCTACAGCTACAGGAGCAGATCTGGAACATTTTCAAGCTTCAAATGAAGAACAATTATGTTCCCCATAAAGCACTTGGACTGCACTGGGCTGAATAAAAAGTCCCATGATGCACCTGGACTGCACTGGGCTGAATAAACAGTGACAGATAAAGTGACCTCGTTGGACTGGAGGTTCAGAGCTGAGCTCTCTGTTTTCTCTGTTTCTTTCTTTTCTTTGAGCCTGTTGCTGATCTTCATCCTAATTCTGGGGTTAATCATGATTAAAAAATGTTAACATTTTGAACGCCATACATAATTAAATCAAGATCAGCAGTCGTAGCTCTTGTCATTGAGTTCTCAGGGTAAAGAGGAAGTGATTAGTTCTGAATGGGAATCTCACTGGAGGACCTGGGCAAAGTCTGCAGAAACATGGAAACATCAGAACGATCTGCAGGGATGAAACGGGAAGGACTGGTGAGACAACAGACAAACTGGACGTTCAGAAGGAGGACACGTGTCGCTGACGCTGCACAGAGACAAACAAGAGAGAAAGAGCAACCAGGCAGGAGGAGGAAGGAAACCGGAGCCTGAAACCAGAGACAGAACCAGAAGCAGGAAGCAGGAAGAACGAAGGCTGCTGATCCAGTACAGGATGTTTCTTATTTACAGTCAGTATAAATGTGTTTTATTAACCGTAAAGTGGATAATGAGTCATTGATGAATTAAAACATAAACAACTGTTTTGTCTCAGTAAAAATGGAAGGGTCCTCCTCTTCCTCCGACACTCAGATAAGGGCTGGCTGGTTAAAGCAATCACAATCACCAACGACTGATCATATCTCAAGAGTTATAGCGAGTGGCGAGGAAGCCCATTCCTTCCTCAAGAGGAGCAATTACACTGCAGCCATCTCTGATCGCAAATTCACATGGAGGACGAGCCAAAACGCACAGCTGGCCCAGAGCTCACGCTCACTTTCCCACCATAAAACTCTTTTCCTCTGTGGCCGTTTGTCCAAAACCGTCGCTGTGACAGAAAAGCGCCACGTCGGCCTGATTTCGTGATAATGGAGGAGTGAAGGGACGGTGTTGAGTGACTCTGCTTTTGCAGACTAAAAATAACCGGAGACGGCGTGAAGACGGGAGTCTCCTCGGGACTCTGTCGTCTGTGACGTCTTTCTGAAATCGCCACACTGGACAGATGGCAAAGATACAGGATAGAAGATGGAATGATCACCAGGACGTCAGCCATCTGTGCACCGCCAACCGCAGGTATCCACACCGACTGGGACGAATCTCAAGGTCGTCAGACAGAAGGAAGGTCGCGTCTCTCTCAAACCCTGTTCAGATCTTTTCTTCTTTATTTCCGGGTTAATTTGCGACATATGGCCGGCGCTCAGGAGGCGGCGGTGTTCAGGTTGTGCTGGGCGGCTTCCGGTGACGGCGGCAGGCGGGAGTGTTTGGCTGTGTGGAGTAAAGAAAACAGGAAATGAAGAGTGTGTGATGCCATTCAGGTGTGTGTAGTACTGAAATAAGACTCCACTGAGGAGCCCAATAATTCCAATCACCAAACGCTTCAGTCGGGAATGGAAGGTCAACAGAATCCCTGTGACCATGAATTCCATTATCCACTGTTTGTCTTTCTGCATTCGGCCTGGTTCCTGCAGCGGCGCCCGGGGCCGTTCCGTCAGCCGGCCCCAGAAGACGACGACCAACACGGAGTCGCACATATTCAGCCTCTTACGCTGAGAGGGACGATGGCTGCTCCGCCATGCAGCGAGTCCCAGCCGGAGCGGCGGCCGCCGTGTGAACCCCACCTCGTCCTCGGGGCGTTCGCTTTAATCTGCAGCCGATTCTCATCTGTGTTCTTCTGCCGTCCGCGCTTATCTCCTCCCGCTTCAAAAGGGGCGCGCGGGAAACTAATAGCCGGCGATCCGAAGGTGTCTCCGCCTTTCATCTGAACTCTAATGAGAGTTTTTTGAAGTCGCTGAAAACTAGACAGCACAATCATCTTAAGTGGTTTGGCAATCAGCGACTTATAAATTAATAAAACTTGGCTAATCCCCTTGGGAAAATTCCTTTTTTGAACATTTACTCACAGTATTTAAAGGATGTGGTGGGCAGACATATTGGAACGCTTATCGAGTTCATTCATCGTGTTTCCAGTCAGAATGTCTCATCCTACTTGATTTAAGATAAATTTAAGATAGAGAGATTTTGAGCTCTCTTTTCAGTAGAACTTACTCGCTGCATGGACAGATAATTTCTCTAGTTTTAAGAGAATCTGTCTTAAACTGAGTGTTGATATCTTCTGTTTACCGTTTTCTGCAGTGTACTTAGTATCTGGACGTAGCTGAAGGTTACAAATCATACTTGTCCCTCATCCCTGGTTCGTCGAGGACCACTGGCCGCCGCGCCGGAGCGGACCTGTTCTGGTGTCAGTGGTATTTAACGGCACGGTGTGAAGGGGGCACTATCTGGGCGTGAATACACTCCGACAGATAGCAGGGAGTGTAAAGTTGTTTTAAAGGCTCCGGGGACAAAGTGGGTCACAGCTTGCTCGCTGTCTTTCTCTTCTCCTCTGTTCTTTTATGATCAGCTCAAACACCCACAGCAGCCTCACGCCGCCCCCCCCTCCTCCCACTCTGTTTACTGCATCCTTGCATAACCTCCCGTTAATGCACCTCTGCCTCCGTCTCTCTCCAAACATACAGCCTGGGTGAGAAAACCCGTCTGTCAGTGAGTCTTTAAAGCTCAATCTTTCCTCTGTCTGCATCACGCCTCCGTTTGTCCTTCACCAAATACATCTCACACTAGATCAAATGTGTGTCTTCTCTTTTATTAATTTCTACAATCAAACAAAAAGTTATTCTAAGAAAAGTCTGTCTTTTTCTAAAGCTCTGCTGCACTCCTCTCTAGAAATCCTCGCTCCTGGTTCTCAGCCTTCGTCGTGCCTCGGTCTGCTCCTCACCCTCAGTGTGACGTCCCTGCAGACCATTAGCTAACAACCAACATTTGTCTTAACTGTCCTGTCGGGGTTTGAAGAGTTGCTAAAAGGTTGTCCTCGATCTGGGTCAGCTCCTCTGTGGATCGCAGTTTAAAACCATTTAACAGTCAAAGTCCAGCGTCCCGCTCACTGATGACAGGAAACACTTACATTTCACTTAGGTGGCAGAACAGAAGCTTCCCCAAAGTGATCTCCAGCACTCTATAATCATATCGTCTAATGGTCCTAAATTCACCTAAATTTCAAATAGATGGAAAAACTAAAACATCCAGTATGGTGAAAACCAGAACTTTTGGCTAAAGGTTGCTGAGAAAACAGAAAACAGTCAAAATGTGAAGGAGTGTCAGAATGACAAACAGCTAAATTACAAATGCTGAAAAAACAAACACACAAAGTGGCTAAAAGCAGCTGAAAAGCCAGAAACCATGAGAGAATGTGAAAAAGAAAAGTGGCCAAAACGTTTAGAAGAGTCGAAATGGTTTAAATGACTGAAAATTAATCACCGAAATTCCTCAAAACTGCTCAAAGACTCAAACTGAACAGTTGTCATGTGGCTGGATGACTGAAGGAGACTGAAAAAAAAACATCTTGGCAAAAATGTTCAAAAGTGTTAAAAAAATAGAATCTGTCTGTTGCTTCAGGTTCGTGTTTCTCCAGATGAAGTTTGTTTGGTGAAATTCGTCTTTTGGTCCAGAAGGTTTCAGACGCCTGTTGGAGACTGAATCCACCTCAGCTCATTGACCTGTTCCTCCTGGTTCTGCAGTGGTTCTATGATGAACTGCTGACTCGTCCAAGGTGGAAAGGTGGAACTTGTCTCATCCGGGGTGGAACTTGTCTCATACTGGGTGGAACCCGGGATACCTGGGAGGCACCCGTCTTGTAGAACCTGGTTCATCCAGAGTGGAACTCGTCTCTTCTGGGGTAGAACCGGGTAAATCCGGGGTGGAACATGCCTTTCCTGGGGTGGAACTGGATTTGTCTGGAGTGGAACCCAGTCTGTCTGGGGTGGAACCTGCCTCGTCCGGGGTGGAGCTGGGCTCGTCCGGGGTGGGACCCCACCAATCCGGGGTGGAACTCATCTTGTGCTGGGTGGAACCCAGGTTGCCCAGGGGGAACCTGAGTTGCCCCTGAGAAATTTGTCTTGTCTGGGGTGGAACCAGGTTCATCCAGAGTAGAACTTGTCTCGTTCAGGGTGGAACCCGTGTCTTCCAGCTTAGGACTCGCCTGTTCCAGGGTGGAACCCGTCTCGTCCCATCCTCAGATCTAGCAGTACAGGAGTCTCCAGGAACAGCAGAACGAGCAGGAGCACAGAGGTGAAGCTGAAACTATCCTGGGAACCCTAAAGGCTGCAAAAGCAACCAATCAGGAATTCAAAGAGCGGCGGACATACCTGTAACGGCCGAGCCTCTGATGTGGCTCAGTTTCAGAGTTTTCTTTGATTCTTGGTTTATGCTAATCCTCATTTCATTGCATTTGCAGAGGGCAAACTTTCAAAGAAAAGGATGATCATTGCTCAATTTAAGCCGGATTCAACGAACTGAAATTAAGGGTGTGACGAGATCTCGCGAGATTAAATCATATTTCTCGTTTAAATGAAAAGCTGTGTGGCGGCACAAGGCAGAAGCCTCTCAGACTGAGAGCACACACCGAACGGAGCAGACGCTTTGCCAAACGTGGACAACAGACTGGTGTTTCTGGACAATTCCAGTCCAAGTGGACAGCATGAAGTTCTTTGGTTTCATAAAGCTTCATCTTATTGTGTTGTCTCGTCTCGAGAGCTGAGTGTCTCGTCACAACCCGAGTAGAAATGCATCAAAAACAAAGGAGAAGTGGAGAGATTTCATTAAAGCTGGAAGTACCTGGATGTCACAGACCAGCTGAACCCAAAAGCAGACCAAGACAGATTCAGTTAGTAATGACGCCGAGCAACAGCACGGAAAATGAACTGCTTCAGACAGCATGTCGATGGACTGGATCGGAAAGAAACACCAGCTGAATTATTACATTAATATCTAATTTACCTTAAATACGGTTTTGACCTGTGAGAGAGATCCTTCAAGCATGAACCAGACTTTTTTAAAAAGTGCTCCATTTCTGTGGAAGCTGATCCAGATTCTCCTCATCCTGGTCCTGGTCCTGGCCCTGGCTCCAGTCCAGATTCTCCTGGACTTGGTAGTTCTAGAGTTGAAAGTCACCCTAACAACAACCCATCTTGGTGTTCTGTCCTTATGAATATCTGAGTTCTCGATGGTTAATGTTTAGAGTGTGTTGTTCTCCTGTGGATGGTTTCATTACTAAATCAGCACCAACTAGTGGACCAAATGAGAACTACGCCGTTATGTGAACATGAAACTATTCTGAAACAGAAACACCCAAGGAGGCGTTGTAAACAATGTCCTTAATGAAAAAGACAGACAGCATTTACTCTCGCGGAGCTTTGGAGCAGTGGTTCCTGGTTTTCCCTGAAGTGGACTCTTCCTCTGAACCCCAGAGACCTTTAATCCAAATGTGTCCACTAATGAGGAATCCAAAACTCCCGGAGAGCCTCCTGATGCGGAAAGGCTGGTATGAGAAATGGAGGCTAATTACTGCTGGTGTTGAGCTGGACGGTGGAGCACAGGCAGGGTTGTTTTAATGTGTTTATTATTTTCCATGAAGATAGAAAAGTGCAGTGAAAATGTTGGAGAAGGAGCCAGAGCCCTGCTTTCCTCCCGGGCCGGTCTGCTAATGGACGAGTGAGAGCGAGGACGCCAGCCCGAGTCCGACTGAGGTTTGAGGAGGAGACAGACTGACGGACGCTCTGGTTTGGAGGACGTCCAGGACACGGCGGAGCGCCTTGGCTCGGTCCGCCACAGACTGCCGCCGCCGCCTGACGTCTCCATCCAGGATCCAGGATCCGGGTCCCAGCTGCACCGCCGCCGTCCAGCGTCCTCCTCCCAGCTGCACCGTCCGGAGCCAAGTCATCACGTCCAATATGCGCCTTCTGGATGCAGCATCTGACGCCAGACGTATCAAAACACAGCTTGTACTCTGAGCTCGACGGTCTTAAGAGACACTTCAATCCGGCGATTGCCCTGCAGCCGTGCCGTCGCCGTGCCAGAGAACGTGGAGGAGAACATTCCTTTCTCACGGCGCACATTAAACCTGCGATAATGTCACGCAGTGATTATCCCACAGTCATTTTAACCCCCGAATATCCGAACGTCAGCTCACTCAGACCGTCTGCAGTGATTACCAGCCAGCTACTTCCTTTAAAGCCTGTGGCGCTTCGACGGTTCCATTCATTTCCGTTGCGCCGCCTGAACGCAAACACTCGCTGCTCACGCCCGAAGCTACAGCCATCCAATGTAAACGTGTGTCGGCTTCCTCGCCTCCATCCTATGTCATCTTCCTCCCGTTCCCCTGTCGCTTCTGCTTCCGTATCTCCCGGATTTTAATGTCCTCGCTGAAGAGAATTGTGTCCCGGGGACATTTCGAACGAGCGTCTGCCGACTGTAGGTCGGCCATCTGCACTTCTCAATCCCACATGTGCCTCGGAGCGGCTCGGTGCAGAGCCGAGTGGAGGAAACGAAACGTTTAGTGTTCAGTTCGTGAGGCGGAGCGGCAGCTGCAGGGATCCACGTCCAAGGCAGAGTGCCGGATCGTCTTCTCAGACCAGCAAGGTTCAATGCCACGTAAATGTGAGAATCACAACGTCGCTCAGAGCCAATGAAAAGGAAACTTTTTCAAAACGCTCGGCCTCTGTCTTTAAGTCTAAAGTCTTTAAATATTCAAATTCTTCACGTCTCTTCTCTCAATTTTGATAAACTAGAGGGGAAAATGAAGTTTGCATTCAGCAAACACCTGACTGCAACTGTACCAAGTTCCATGAGAACAGCTCAAAGCACATGGAGTTTATAAAGTTCAGTTTGGATACGTTGAAACCTCCATTTGGCCATTGGAAAACCCAAACTGTGCAAAATGGGTTTTTTCCCTCGTTGAAGGGATTCTGGGTCTAAAATACTTTTAATTTCCACGACAGGAGTTTATATGTATACAATAGACCCTTTAGCCCTGGTATCAACCACTATGCAGTCAAATGACTGAACTGGAACATTCAGTTTGCAATTAAAAAATATTTCAACAATAGACCATATAAAGGATCAAATGTCAAAGGAAAGGATATAATATTACAAATTGATATAAAAACAGTCAAACTTTATCACAGGGAAAATAAAATCCCCTTTGAAAAAAAAACCCAATGCAATCTGTTGTAGAAAAGCACAGTGAAGAACTTTAAAGTAAATGTGCATTTTCAAAATAAAAATGGTCAAATACTCTTTCACAGGAACAATGTCTGATTTCTCGCTCTGCAGTGCATCATTGATCCAAGATGGCAGCGGCGCTCCCGTTTTTATGTTCAAAGACAAATCCCTGACGGATCGAGTCTCATTGAAGTGATATGTTGTTCAAAAGCTTGAGAGATGTGGAATGTTAAAAATCGTTTGTTAAATTCCCAAGATTGACGACAAGTCAACAAGATGGCCACAAGAGGCAGCAGATCACAAGAGCATGACGCTCTTTCACTATTCCAGAGGATTCTGTTCATTCAGGTCAGAGGAGAGCGTGGATGGACGGGAGACGACCACAGAACGGTGAGGAAATAAAACGTTGTTTGGTGTGAACAGTCTTGAGGTGCTGGCTGTGGAACGTGAAGGTCTGGTTTCTGTTTGCTTTGAGACTGGTGCGAGGCGTCAGAGAGTTGAGGAGTTGGAGTTTTTCAGTTTCCATATGAGACCCACTATGTTGAGGTGCAGAACGTCAATCTTGCGCTTTGTTTCAGACGTTGCAGATGTTGGTGGATTTGTTTTGTTTTTTTTTACACATGTATTTTGAAGTTGTCAGAAAACATATCACGTGTTAGTGCCCTGGAGTGTTCCGTTAGTGACATTTAAAGGCTTTTTGTTTGAGAAACAATCAAAAGAAAAAATCCCCACAGCGCTTCTGTAAAGTTTCACACTCTGAACAGCTGTACAGCTGCTGGACCTGGTCTGTCAGGCTGAAATGCCAAAAACAAACACAAAAAGAGTCCAATAGGAGTCTGGAGTCTGTCTGTGTGTGAAGGAACCATCTCTGCTGTGTAACTGCGAAACTTTTCATTAACAAACTCAAAAACACTGAGAAAAAAGGTCCTGAGATGCTGCAGAGCGACGAACAGAAACACTGACACACACACAAACCAACAACCAGAACACACAGGAGAAGCTTCACATTTATACTGAAGCCACCAGGTGCAGACGATCACACACTCAGACCAGGTGAAACACATCAGAGAGCAGCGATCGATCAGGAGGGGGACCAGGAACCAGGAACCACAAAGTCACACAAGAAACACAACACTGACAGATTCACTATGCTATAATTTAATATGATATTTGACTGTGGGAGCAGTCCTGCTGTTAAAACACACCACATGTAGAAAGGATTTTCTTTTAGAAGAATTCTCCAGACGGTGAAGGAGGAGGTGAGGATGGACTCCATCATGCAGGACTAGAACGGCACCATCATCTTCACTGGCAGGCTGAACTTCTTCAGCTGCTGCAGGAAGTTCATTTTGATCGGGGTTTGTTCTTCGCCTGTTCTGGACCACGTCAGAGGATTTCACCTGTGCCTGGTCGGACTCAGAGTGAAGAATGTTAAATATGTAAAGCGTGTTGCAGACTGACAGTCTGAGCTTCAGGCCTTGCTCTGGTCCTCGCCCCCATCTGCAGATAAACCTGATGTTGAACCAGAATCCACACAACGAGAATCTTATCCGAAGGTTCAAACGCCACAGTGTGCGGGAGTCTTAATACGAGTGTGAACCTCCCACCTCCACTCTCTATGCCCTCACTCTGGGTTGAAGTTGCCGGTTGAGTGCTGCAGATTTGCTTTGTGCTCATGGAGTCGGTGGAAGATTTGAGTCGTCACAGGATCCCTGAATGAACCGAACCCACAGAGCGCCTGACCGGAGGGCAAAGCTTTACTTTTTAATCACAGGTTTGGGTGGAGTCCAGCTCCACTGCAGAACAACCTCTGTCTGTCTGTGAGCTACGTGGAGGCAGATTAAAGACTCGGAGGAGGACTGAAAACACAGCCTTAGTTTATTATTCACTGCAACCCGAGTGTGGTGACGTCCTATTTTCCCTTCCTACAGCTGTTAAATCTCACGCTCACATCCGAACCAACAATAAACAACTCCAAGATCTGGAGCCAGTACCGCAACTGCGTCCACAGGCTGCTATATTTTATTCCTTTGAGCTATCGAGCTCCATTGTTGTCCAGAATCGATTAAAAATACATCAATGGCGCTCGCTGTTGCGCGGGGTGACACGCTCTCGCTATGCATGAGGAGCGTCGCTGCAGTTTATTTTGCCTCTGCTCCACTAAAGCTGGGCTCTTCATGAGAAACAAAGAGAAGTTAACGAAACTTAAGAAAAGTAGAAATGTGAGAAATACTTTCTCTGCTGTTGCTTCAGATGAATGGCGCTCTTCTCAAACCCGGACATCTGACGCTGCCATGGCACTGATGAAACAGCACGATCAACACTTTCATGTTTTCTATAAAGTTCTGAAGCTATGCTGCCAAAACCATTGAATTCTGGTCTTCTGATCACTTTTTTGGACACAGGTGTGTAAAATCAGTCACCTGTCAGCAAAAAAAACAGTGTCTACAGACATGAGTGAGAGAACGTTCCGAACTGAGGAGCTCAGTAAGATCCAGAAAATTTCCTCACAATCAGCTGTTAGTATGACTAGAACAAAACGGAAGCGATTCAGAACAACAACAACCAAGTGGTGGAGGAGGGATTCTGGGTCCTGGTGTTCGGGGAGTTGGACTCAGTTCCAGTCAAAGAACAGTTTGGAGATGCTCCTTCCTGTTCCATCATGACTGCTCCAGAGTGCAGAGCAGGTCCAGAAAGACCTGGAGAGACCCGGATCCAGTCTGACCGTCCTGCACAGTGTCCTGCACAGACCTCGACTCACAGAACAGACACGGCGAGCCAGGACTTCCCCCCATCACACTCCGAAATAGGGATGGATACCGTTCACATTTGAAACTATACGGTACCAAGACCCGGCACCTGGGAATCGGTACCAGTACTCAACAGTACCAGTTTCCAGTACTTTTATGTGTTTATGTGGTGATAAATGTTCATTTGCTTCTGGATGCAGACAGCAATTGCTAACGGATGCTAGCATGCTAATCGATGCTAGCATGCTAACAGTGCTGAATGCAGGAGTTGTAGCTGTAGATCTGAGGCTGGTGACTCCTCAGCTTTGATAAAAATGCTGTTCTTCACCAGGAGCTTCCTCAGATTAGGATTATTCCTGCCACAGTGAGTGCAATCTGCATCGTTTTTTGAAAAGTGGAGCCGTACTTTCATGCACTTTTTAGCCATGCTTGCTTTGTCGACATGCTGGCTACTGACGCTGTTACACTCCTGTGTGTGCAGGGCTGTGTTCAGGTCTAGCATAGAGAAAAATTTCCTACTTTTCCACTACTGACAGCATTTGGTCGGTAGAATGGAATATCCTTCAGGTTTATCTGATGTGAAGGCAGGTGAGTGAATACTTTTGGCAATATAGTGATGGCACCAGCAACAAAATCATTGTACAGATCCCAAAATGAAAACATTCACAGACTCTTGACCAGCAGATCTGGTGCCGTTATTTATTTTAAACTGGTACAAAGGAGCTTGAGAGCGGATGACAGGTGGAATCCTGGACCGTCCTCATCCTCAGAAAACCATCAGTGTGATTTAGAGGCTCATAAACCGTCTCCTGTGAAAGAACCTCATAAAGTCATAAAAAAATCCATCTCCGCAGCCGTCGAATCTATTAGAGCTGAATTTAAAGCACTTGTCAGAAACACTGATAGGAGCGGAGCTGCGATGCCCCCTACATTTATAAAGAAGGAAGTTTGAATGCGGACATGCAATTATCCTCCCATTAAAGAGGGATTACAGAGACGACTTCACATTTATCCACACCGGCGTCTCCAGGAGTTGATCAGCCAAACCGGTCACACTCAGTCTTCACTGCTGCAAGTAAAATCATTCCGGGACCTTTTTCAATAAAGCGGTTATGTAACCGAACGCATGCCTTCCTACTTCTAATCACCGACTGGACGTATAATCATTCCATAATGGACGATAAAGCAGAGAGCAGCATTACTCCAATCACACAGACTCCATTACCTCCATTTATATGCAGCGAGCACAGAGGGTGAGGAAACAAGGAAACAGCCACCTTCACAGTAAGGATCTGCTGGAAGAAGGCTTCTTCGCAACATTTATACAACCGGAAATCTTTTTTGAAAGGTCTTTTACTTGGTAAAAACATGCATCTGTGCAACGAACTATGAATCAATAGCTAAAGTACCATGATGGGATTCAGAAAAGAGAGTCCAGAGTGGATGGAAGAGAAGATCTTTCCAGCATGCAGCCGACACATTGCTCATCCCACACAGGAAGCCTGACTTCAGGGAATCCAGAGTCCTGCTGCCGAGACGCAGGGCAGTGATTGGCTGACTGAACAGAAGATCTGGCTGCTCCCTTCACGTCAGACAGTTGAGTCTTTGAACGTGAAACACAAAACGTCTGGGGCGTGCCGGGGGGTGGCTCACAGGGCGACGGCCTGACGGTGCTCGGACACTTCTGGAAACGGCTCCCAAGGTGGAACAGTCTGACTCCGTCTCCATGGGAACGGGAGAAAACACAACTTTTTGAAATCGCTGTCTCTTTTCTGAGAGGAAAACGCCAAACGAGACGTTTGCAGTTAAAATGTCCAGTCATCGCATCGAAGTGTGTGTCGGTCTCTGGGTGCTACCAGCAAGACAAGCCGTGAGGTGTGTGTGTGCATGTGTGTGTGTGTGCATGTGTGTGTGTGTGTGTGTGTGTGTGTGTGTGTGTGTGTGTGTGTGTCCTCACCTCCATCTGACAAGTTCACCTGCAGAAGACACACACACACACACACACACACACACACACACACTGCGTTTGTTTTGCCTTCAGAATCACGTTAAGTCAAAGCAGCTCTGATGACGGTGGACAGGAAGTCCTTAAAGCTCCGCCTTCCCCTCCCTCCACCCCCGTTCACACAAACAGGTCAGGCGGCGCAGCTGTCAACTCCTGTGGACAGCTCCCCTTTTTAGCTCTCTCACACACACACACACACACACACACACACACACACACACACACACACACACACACACACACACACACACACACACACACACACAGACTGATTATCCAGGACTCCACCAAAACAGTGCAGCGTGTGTGTGTGTGTGTGTGTGTGTGTGTGTGTGTGTGTGTGTGTGTGTGTAACACCAGGAGACAGCGGTTTCTTCCTCATTTCACACATTCTGCACAGGAAGGTGCAGCCGACCGGGCTGGACAGGTGACGCCTCAGTCGCCCCTTCTGTCACTTGGTGTAAGCTTCTGTCTGAGCTGCACGCACACACACACACGCACACACACACACACACACACACACACACACACACACACACACACACACAGCAGAACCCGACTAACAGAACCCGACAGCGTTGGTCATCCCGCCTCCTTCGTTAACTCCAGCCACTTCATCTCAGAGTTGGTTTTCGTACCGGCAGCTCTTCTCCAGTGTGTCACTGCCCGGACACTTCCACCTGAGCACCCGCTCTGTTCGGAGCAACAAAAAGACTTAAAATGGATAACATTCTAAAATCAGAAACCCTGGAGATCCCAGGAGAACAGCTCCAACCACAGGCAGAGACATGGGAACTCTGTGCGCGCACGCACACACACACACACACACACACACACACACACACACACACACACACACACACACACACACACACACACACACACACACACACACGTAGAAAAAAGCATTTAGAGAGGAGATACTGTCCAGAACATCGAAGGAAACAACAGAAGACAAAACAGTTCCGGATGGAACCGAGAGTTACGAATGTAACTTCAGTTCTATGAATCCCGGATGACCGCCAGAGGCGGTGCTTAAAGCACCAGAATGTTCCCTTCGCGCATGCGCAGTTCAAGTATGTATACCAACAAACGTCACTCGTGACCCCTGGGTGACCCAGGAACTGTATAAATTCGGGATCTTGACCCAGGAACAGCTCCTATGGAATCTTCTCGCGTGACACGAGGATTCCAAGTGACAGAGCGCTCTGGTGGTCATCCGGGATTCATAGAACTGTAGTTAAATTCGTAACTCTCGTTCTATTTCATCCCTACCGACCGCCAGACGCGGTGCTTAAAGCACTGGAATGACGAATGCCAACTCAGTCACGAAGAATCGCAGAGACCAACCTCACTCAGAAGCCTCTGCCGGGCCCAGTACCACCCGCAGTGCATGCGGAGGCACAACGGCCAACCTGTAGCACCTGGAAAAGGTGCCAGGCGTCGTCCAGACGGCGACAGCACATAGCTCGTCCAAGGGCACCGACGATCCGCCCCAGCTGGATACCACCGGATGCCACCGGAGACATGCGGAGAGAATAGACAGAGCGTGCAGCTCCCCCACACGCTACGCCGTGGTAACGGCCAGCAGGAACGTCGTCCTGCGCAACACCCACTGCATCCCCGCCGCTGCCAGGGGCTCACAGGGAGGCTGACACAAGCTCTCCAACACTAGATGCAGATCCCAGGCGGGCACCCGTGGGGCTCTACGGGGGCGAGCTTCAAAGCCCCCCTGAGGGAACCGACACTGGAGTGTGGCCTCAAATCGCGAAGCCTGAAACCCATGTAAGGCGGGCAGTTGCCATCGCCACATACACCCTCAGGGGGAACGGAGACCGGGCTCGGTCCAAAAAGACTGCAGAAGTCCAGGGCCATGGGGACCAGGCAGAGCACCGGGTCCTCCCCATGGCCGCTGCACCACTGTGCAACCAACCTCCACCTACTACCATACAGCCACCTGGTAGATGGGAGCGGCTGTACACGCAACCGGCCAGAAAGGCATGCAGCGGCCGGTTGCAAGAGGCGGCTGGCCTCTTACACCGCAACACACATCACAGGCTAGCTGCTTAGCCGAACTAGTGGCCGTACGCCGCCACCCGCCGTGCTCCTCGACAACCAGCGGCGGCGGCACCTCGCACGGCGGGGAGGCCAAATGCGGCTTCACAACAGTCAGAAGCACAGTATCACACCAGCCAGACCGCCGCACACTTCCTGAAGCCGGGCGAGGGACACAAGTGCCAGCCCCAGCAACACCGACCACGCTACAATGGCCACAGTCATCAAACAAACGCGGGGGGAGCGACCCGCAACCCCCCATCAGCCAGGAAGAGAAGTATATTCAGCAACCTCACCTTCTGCTCGGAGGTTATGAATGGATCTCTCACCGCAGGCAACGCTGCCTCAGCGTTGCAGAGCAGGTAAGCGGGACCGCAACACGTCGCAGCCTTTGGAGGGCATCGGCAGCTCCGACCTACATGGTCACAAGGCTCCCGGTGACGGTGCGTCATGATGCTGCACAGGCACGTCCCGCAATCCACAATGTGTATGAACTGTACGCGAGAAGAAAGAAGGAGCTGTTCCTGGGTCACGATCTCAAATTTTTACAGTTCCTGGGTCACCCAGGGGTCACGAGTGATGTTACTTGAACTGTGCATGCGGGAAGGGAACATTCCCATGCTTTAACGCGGGGGGAGCGACTCGCAACCCGCTCTGGCGGTCGGTCGGGATGAAATAGAACAGCTGGTATTGAGTGGGTCGGGTCACTCAGCTCTGATATGAGCAGATAAACAGACTCTGTCTGCAAAGAAAGATTCAGTATGAAGAAGTTTTTCACGGACGGAGAACTGAGAGTCTGAACGGGAACGGCAGAAAGATCCGGAGATCTGAGGGAAGAGGTGACGAGCCAGAAATGTTCAGGAGGGGTGTGAACTGTAAATATACACACCAGGTCACCCTGAGTTCAAGTTCACCTGAAGAGGTCACAGTCCACCAACGTTCTCCTCATTCAACGTTTCTGTGACTTCACAAGTAGGCAGGGAACGTCCAATCGCCCCGACAGAGGATGTCTGTTAGGATGTCTGGAAGTCTGTTAGCTTTGACACTGGGGCCCGTTTACTCAGTTCTTTTGTGTTTTCATTTCAGAAAAGCTTCCTGTCCTCCAAACTTGTGAGACGTTTTCATGTAAGCTGACACTCAAAGTGCAGCCCAAGTTTAGCGTTTCTCTTGAAATCAGTGGTGTTTCTTCAGCGCCCAGAACTGAATCTCTCTGTATCTCCAAATGGATCCAATTGGGCTCGTGGTGCCGCCACCGGGCCGCTTCCCCACGTCTGATCAGAGAGGCTGGTTCCTGAACGGACAGACTATATTTTTGACTAGAGCGACTCGGTTTCTCACCGAAGAGGCTGGTTTCTGACCAGAGAGGCTGGTTTCAGTGTTTCTGCCGCTCACAGGCTTTGATCGAGGGGATATCATGACTGCACAGCCTCATTATAAACACAGCACGTCTCCTTAGCACAGCTGATCCTGCGGCGTTTGTAGGCACCAGATACACATGTCACATGTAATCGACCACTCTGTGTGTGTGTGTGTGTGTGTGTGTGCGTGCGTGCGTGCGTGCGTGCGTGCGTGCAGGCCTCATACGGAGAAGACATGTCTGCTGTGTTGCCCGTGGTTGAATCAGCTCACTGTCAGACAGCATCAGTGTTTCTCCTCGTTTCCTTTTGCCCTGCTGAGACTTTTTTTTTTCATTAAATCCAAACACACACACACACACACACACACACACACACACACACACACACACACACACACACACACACACACACAATCCGACCATCTGAGCAGCTGAACTGAAGAAACGGCAGAAGCATCCCGAGACGTGAATGGGAGCGTTTAGAGTCAGAACAATGTCTCAGTAATTAAGCTTCATAATCAAGCTGTCTTCTCCTCCCGAGCTTCTGTAATAATTTTCCAGAATCATCCGTTCACAAGGCAGCCTGTCAGACGTCGGGAAGATTCCACATTAGAAATGCCGCTACAGAAATATTCATCAGCTTCCTCTGCTGAAATTAAAGGGAAAAAAAAAATGTACCAACAAGGAAATAATTCAGAGTTGATTGTTTCCTTCTAGAGCCTGTAGAAGTTTCTTCTGCAGCTGTTTTTAAATGCATCTCTGGCTTCATGTTCACAGCAAGTTTATTGAATTTTTTATTTTAAGTGTTGATGAAGAAGTGAATGAACCCATTTCTCTGAACACCGGACCTCGCTCTGTCGTGGAAGGCAGATCGGCTGAACGGTGGCTTCATGGAAGCTGCTGCCAAATCGATACGCTGCTGTCCAAAACTTCCTGAGACTGGTCGAGACAGAAGTATAATCCAGAACACTGCTCTGCTCATTTGGCAGCCTCGGGAACTCACATCTGATTGGCTCTGGAAACAGGAAGTGGCGAGGTTCTAGCCCCGCCCACTGAAGTTGTTACGGCCCGTAACTCTTAGTTGGAAAGAAAGAAACTGGTCCCAGAAATCTTTGATGGAGACGACAGATTGTTGAAAGGAATGTTTCTTCAATGACAGGTGAATCATGGGAATGATTTCCATTATTTTTCTATTAAATGTTTATATTTATTCTGCCTTTAATGATGAGAGACTTCTGTTTTCACTAAAGCCTCCGTAGCGACGCTCCATCACAGATTCACTGTGGAACAGCAGTAAGGACATATTTCAATGAAATATCACAGCTGCACTCTGGGAAATGTGGAATTCACCTGGAGAATGAGTTTCTTTAGGAAGACCAGAGAGGCGAGATGATCTGAGGACGGTTTGAGCAACATGACATGAAAAAACAAGCAACTGAAGAATGTTTCACCTTCCAAACAGTGAAGTCTCGCAGGAAAGCAGCTGTGTTGTTTCAAGTTTAAAAGATCAAATAGATGTGATTGACAGAAAAAATTAAAAGGAGATCCAAGTATTTAAACTGTATTTACACACAGACCAATATCCAGAAATAGACGAACCAACGCCTGGGACCGTTTCAGAAAAGCTCACAATCACCCATGGGGGACTTGTCTTTTTGGGATTTGGAGTCCTCCATGGGGTGTCGGACCCGATGCTCCATCCTGGTATCGGTGTCGGTGGGTCCCCAGTCACAATAGGTGATTGTTGGCACTGTGCCTGATGTAACTACTGTCGAAACAATGTAAACACTGTAAACTGTTCCGTCAGGAACAGAAAACTGCTCATCAGATTGTAAGAAAACAACGGGCAATCAAATCGATCAAACTGACAGTACGGAGGAGTGAAAGTGTCACAGTTTAATAAATAAATACAGCGTTAAATAATTACTTGGACATGTCATTAGTTTATTAAAATTAAATACCATGAAATAAATATTACAAAAAATAGTATTTGAAATGAATTGATATTTTAATGAATAAATGACACATTTATGTATTTGTTTCTAATTTTAACTCATCAGTAACATTTTACGTAGTAATTTAATGATGTATTGATTCATTTATTAATAGTATATTTATTTACTTTAGTGAGTTTCAGTCCTCTGCAGTGACAGAAGATGAAACTCCTTCAACAGACCAGCATATGGAGGAAATCTGCAGGCGCTGCATGCGCACCGGAGAGCGAGTGGGAGGAGTTTGTGTCATGTGACAGCAGACAGCAAACCAATCATTCAGCTAGTTAATCCCCAGAAGCATGGGAGTGGTGCGGCGGGGGTGTAGGAACACAAACAAGCGCCACCGGCTCATTTGTTTTGAAGTCAGTCATTAAATGAGGCGTTTTGGGTTTGGGTGCTCACCAGCCGGAGAACGCCACTTCCTCTCGCCAATCCAAGTGACTCAGCCCACTTTCGTTTGAGTTTGGCTCCCGCTCTGTTTTCTGCACGGCGAGACGAATCCACGCCGATGATCCGGAGGAAAAATGAAACATTATGTAGCTCAAAACTCAGCAGATAATAGCTGGTTTCCATATTAAAAATTTATTTCTGGTGCCTCAAAGGGAGAAAATGACACTAATAGGGATTATAAAATGACAGTCCTGGATGAGAACATGACATGGTGGTGAAGATGATGATGATGATGCATGTGTATAAATGATCTCAGTGACGTTTGGCGTCCATAAGCAGAGTGATTAGTGATACCGCTTCAATAACTAACTCAGAGACAGATACACAGAGAGAAACACAACTCCTGCATATCAAACACTCAGAGAGTCCGGCTGAGTCAGCAGCTCTGACCGCTAGCTTAACCGCTAGCTTAACGGTGGAGAAACGACGCTTCTCTTCAGGTCATACGTCGAATGTGCAGTGAGATAAAAGGGCTAACAAATGACACCGAGGGGAAAATGTGGTGTCAGTTACACATAACTACAGAAAAACAGCCGATTTTTAACTCAAACTCACTAAATTATAACAACTCAAGAGATGATGAACAAAACAGTCCCAATCCTCAGCAAACGGCATTGAAATTCAACACAAATCAAACCAAATTATTCAATCAAATTATTGTAAAAGAGGAGGAAGTTAGTGTCAACACTTTTAACACCGGCTCATCACATTTCACACCACTGTGCTCGTTTGTCCTCCAGCTGTGGTTTTCTCATTTCTCTCAACAAATACTCCATCTCTGGGTTTTTTCCAGCTAATTAGTCACATCTTCTGAAGAGCCCATTAAAATGAATTTTGTGAGTTCAGTTTAAAGTGAACTCTCACTCATGGTTCAGTCTGGTGGATTAACTGAAACTGAATGTAATCTGAGCCACATGTTTGTTATTTCCATGGAAGCTTCCAGAATTTCTCTGAGTGAGCTGAGAATCAAAAAGTGATTAAATCCTGTGCTTAAATCCAGCAGGTAGACAGGAAGCAGACAAGAGGTACACAGGAAGTAGAGAGGAGGTAGAGAGGAAGTAGACAGGAAGTAGCAAGGACGTAGACAGGTGATAGAGAGGTGGAAGACAGGAAGTAGAAATCGTTCACTCATCCAGATGGACTAGCGGTGATTGAACTCCATTACCGATCTAGGAATGAGGAATGTTTGAGTTTTGAAAAAGTTTCTTCATCACAAAGTCTCCAACAAACTCCATCAACATCACCTCCCACAAGTCCACCTCCAGCAACTCCACCAACATCCCCACCAACTCCATCACCACCAATATGTGGAACACAGACAATCCAACCAAAGGAGTGGCTGTCTACCAGTGTGTGCCCATACTGTATAGGGGTGTGTGTGTGTGTGTGTGTGTGTGTGTGTGTGTGTGTGTGTGTGTGTGTGTGTGTGTGTGTGTGTGTGTGTGTGTGCTCCTGCATGTGGCGGTGGGGCTGTGGGGAGTTCTCCAAGTCTTCCTGACATGACGGTACTGTGATAAAGACTAATGAGGACACAGGAGAGCTCCTGTTTTCAGACTGAAATAAACACATCTCGACGCCACCAGCAGCAGCGCTGACATCTCTCACACACACTCCCACCGAGGGCTCGAAGGATGGCAGCTCTAAGAAATGCCAGCAGAAAATCCAGAAGATCCATTAATCTGAGGTTCATTCGACTCCTGCTGCTGCGCTGTTTGAGTTTTGTTTGAGATTCAGTGTCTGTGGCGCCATGAATGGACATCGCTCCTTTTTTAACCGAAGGCCACCGTCAGACTCCTCTCCATCACTAAAGTCTACATTTGGTCCAATGCGAGTTTGGGATGGAGAAGAAATAAAACATTAAAAAGGCAAAATGACAGAGAAATGAGCTCAATCTGTTTGTTCCTCCTTTTAATTTGGATTGAGTTTTTTTCAGTCACTCATCAATGTTTTGTCAACAGTGATGTGATCTTAGTGCAGTGTGTCGTTAATAAATATCCTTTTCAGTCATTTAAATGATTTCAATTGCTCTTTTTCACATTTAACAGCCACATTTTTAAAGCCGTTGAAATTTCTCCCTCTCTTCAGACCTTTAGCCGGAGCCCTTCAGGTGCTTTTAATTATTCCTGAGAAGTGCCTGCAGCATGACTGGACTCTACCTGTGGCGGTGTGGACATGCTTTAGAAAGCCAATTCACCCTCAGTGTGGGGATATTAGATGAGGTCCGGCAGCTCCCTCATGGTAAAAACCACAGGGAGGCAAAGATTAATGTAACATGGAGTCAAAAGCTCAGAGTTCTCCAGAGTGGCGAGGGCTGATTAACTCTGGACTGGATGGAGTTCGGGAGGAACTTATGGAGGAAATTGTCTTTAAGCCGAGGACCATACGAGGACGAGAGACCGATGTACCATTTACACAGCCAGGATGGAAAAATGGGAGTCTGCTTTTGAACATACGTTTTAATCAGAGGTATTATTTACAGCACTTGAGGTTTCATCTCCTTCCAGCCAGCAAAAATAATTTCATCAAACAGCAGAGTGTCGTCAGCAGAGAACCAAATACTGAGCCATGATGGATGTCGAACGACGGCAAGTGGAGAAATTGGGTTTGTTTTAAGGCAAAAGGAGCTACAGATGGTTTGATAGACCAGATGTTTGGAATGTTTATGCAGCTGATAGAGTCACTATGGCTCAGAATCACTGAAAATACAACTTTTACTCGCCATGACAGATGATCAGTTCATGTTCCTTCAGCTCTGCGTTTGCTCTTTGTTAATGTGTACAGTGTTTCGTTCTCTGCGGTTTCATTACAGAAACAAACAGCAGCACCAACTAGTGGACCGACATGAGAACTACATGTTCTTCAGTGTTTCTGCGGAAATGGACCAAAAATCGGAGGTAAAACAGAAAAAAAAAAAAACATAAGCAGCAGAAGAAAATCATGTAAAATAGTGATGTTAAACATGAAATCCAACAGAATCAAACCACTTCACAGATTTGGAACAAGTTTAGCCAACACATTTAGACACACAAACAACAAATGAGCATTAACTGCACTGATGAGAGAATCGTTTGCATTTTGTAACATTTCTGTGAGAAAGGAGGAAAAAGTGGCACTCAGCTATAAACAACATGTAACCATCCATCCATCCATCCTCTACCGCTTATCCGGGGCCGGGTCGCGGGGCCAGCAGTCTCAGCAGGGATGCCCAGACTTCCCTGTCCCCAGACTCTTCCTCCAGCTCCTCTGGGAGGATCCCAAGGCGTTCCCAGGCCAGCCAAGAGACATAGTCTCTCCAGCGTGTCCTGGGTATTCCCCGGGGTCTCCTCCCAGTGGGATATGCCCGAACACCTCCCCAGGGAGGCGTCCAGGAGGCATCCTAAACAGGTGCCCGAGCCCCCTCAGCTGGTTCCTCTGGATGTGGAGGAGTAGCGGCTCTACTCCGAGCTCCTCCCTGGTGACTGAGCTCCTCACCCTATCTCTAAGGGAGCGCCCAGCCACCCTACGGAGGAAGATCATTTCGGTCACTTGCATCCGAGATCTTGTCCTTTCGGTCATGACCCAAAGCTCATGACCATAGATGAGGGTGGGAACGTAGATTGACCGGTAAATCAAGAGCTTCGCCTTTCGGCTCAACTCCTTCACCACGACGGACCGATACAACGACCGCATCACTGCAGCTGCTGCACCGATCCACCTGTCAATCTCACGCTCCATCCGTCCCTCACTGTGAACAAGACTCCAAGATACTTAAACTCCTCCACTTGGGCTAGGGTCTCTCCACCAATCTGGAGAGGGCAAGCCACCTTCCTCTGGTCGAGGACCAGGGCCTCGGATTTGGAGGTGCTGATCCTCATCCCTGTCGCTTCACACTTGGCTGCGAACCGCCCCAGTGCATGCTGTAGGTCCCGGTTCGATGAAGCCAACAGGACAACAACATCTGCAAAAAGCAGAGATGACAATGATATAAAAGTAGAAGCCATAGACTCAGCTGCTGTGCGCTGGTATATCCTTCCGCGCATCACTATGCTTGTGCAGATATGTTTGTATCAAAACGTTATTTTAACGGGTTGAAAAGAAAACACACCTTTTAAAATGTTTTATAACCATTCGAATTTACTTCACGTGCTAATACGCCGTCCCCTGGACCACTGGAAGGAGGATTTTGTCCACTTTCGTCAGTCCGGCTCCGTTTCCTCTTCACCTCCAGCAGCTGAGCTAAGCTAACTACAATGCTAACAGCTGGGATCCAGCCAGTGAACGCACAGACACAAAAAAGGTATTTATGAGCTTGTCTCACTTTGTAAATGATAGTGATAGGGCGTGGGTCCAAAATCTTCGGAGTATTCCTTTAAAGAAGAGACGCTGCATGGTGGTGGAAGCATCAGGTCAGGGAGTCATGTCTCAGTGACATTTTATTTTCATTAGAATGAGGAATGGCTGATGAAGAAAACTGTTTTAAATTTCTACACTGACAATGATGAAAAACCCACTTTCCCACTTGATTTGGTGGAGATGTTTGAAAAGCAATCACACTTTTTCCTGTACTGAAGCTTCCAGAGCTCAATCGTGAACAGAGGGACTTTGAGGACATTGTTGTGAAGCTGCTAACCAGCTGAAACCTTAAAAAGTCTTTTTGAGAAAAAAAATAAATAAAATGCATCAGTGCCAGTTTATCCCATCAAAAAGAGAAACGGTCCAGAAGCGCCGTTTGGAAACTCCTATTAGAATATGCAAATGAGGAATTATTGGGCCACGAGTGTCCCTAAACAACAAGCGAAGCCCGTGAAGACGTCTGGAGCCGAGTGAGAACGTTGGATGTGAAGCAGAGAGCAGCTCATTACGAGAGAAAACAATCCTGGAACCCCAGGAGGAGGAGGAATGAAGGATCTGCCCATCTGAGGTCAACCGTCCAACATTTTTACACAAATCAGTCTGAAAACAAAGACACGGCGTCATCACAGGGACTCATTATTGGAAAAACCTCAACATGACTGGAACAATGAGAGAAATCTGACATGGGCCTGCAGCGGCCCGGTTCCTCCGTTCTCCCAGTCCCACGGTCGGTCAGTTCATCTCCGTTTCCTCATCCAACAGACACCAAACCCCAAAATGCTGCTTTGCCTTAACTGGATGCTGAATAACTTCAAACCATAACCAGTAGGGGTGAGCCGAATACTCGTTTTAAACGAGTACTCGTTACGGATAATGCATTTTTTTCGAATCCGAGTATGACCCGAGCATGGTCAGTCATTATTCGTCCTCGTGCTGATGGGAGCTCACTGGTCTTTCATTCTGCTCCATGCTCCACTGAGACGACAGGATTCTTGTCAGAGAACCAATCAGTGCTGGTAAATTAAAAACTTGGTTTTATATTTCGTTGTAGCGTGCATTGTGCCAGAGGAAAACCTTTTAAAGTGGAAATGTCGTGCGACTGTGCACGCTCGGGTTTTTTTTTTTTTTTTTCCGGGGGTGTGGGGGGGGGGGGGGGGGGGGGGGGGGGGGGTGTTAAGTTTCGTTTTCCCTCGCAGTTTTACTTTTCCTTTTTTCTCTTATTTTTTCATAATAATTTGGGCTTGTGCTCCAGCGGGAGGCTGTGATCTGTGGGAGAGAGATAACTGGACCGAGGTCCACTACGATCGGGGCTGCAGCCGCGGAAAGGACCAGGAAGCTCAGCAGGGGGGATCAGAGGTTTTCCGGGACACCGGGGAGATTCTGGTGGGGACCGTGGAGGGAGGCAGTCCCAACCCAGGAAGGCCTGTTCCTTTACTTGGACTCCAGGTGGAGTCCAGATAACAATTATAGAGAAGCTGTTATGTAAATTAATTCACACACTTAAAAATATTCATGTTCTGACTCAATATAAAGACTTGTTCTGTAAATAGTTCTTTTATACTATTGTGACAAAAAAAATCAAATCTTTATTCTAAAGCTGTTGTGTGAATAAATAATCATTTATATAACTTTAAAATGTTCATGTTCTGACTAAAACAAAAAAAGAAACTTGTACATTGTATCATTGAAACTGTTCTGTAAATAGTTTTCAAATAAAGAACAAATATAGCAACTTCTGAGCAATCCATATCAATTTCAGACTTAAAAGAGTGTGCCCATTTCTGCCCCACCCCATTTTCGGTTAAACCACGCCCACTTCCGGTTTAGGCCACGCTCCCTCCGAGTACAGATACAGCTACAGATCATTTGGATGGGTAAACAGATACAGATACAGATAGTGGTGTACTCGCTCATCCCTAATAACCAGGAAGGTCCACGTCCTCAAGGCAGTCTGACAACAGGATGTTGTGCAAAGAAATAAATCAGAAAAATTGGTGTGTTCATATACTCGGCTACTTTGAAACCGATTAACAGCATTTTGGAGTGCCAAGATGGCGGGCGATGCGTGTGCGCAGTGAGTTAGGAGCACATACTTGCAGTTTACTTCATTACACCTCGTTCATTCAATGAACTTGGAAAGAGAAAAATCATAACAAATATCCATTGAACATTTTCTTCATGGATGTGTTTGAGGCTCACAGGAGCTGTGGGGAATTCCTGAGTGTGTTAAAAACAAACACGCCCGGCCACAGATGCTTTTTCAGGACTGAAACATGACAATCAACATAACGTCATTAAATTATCCTCCTCAAACCATCCAGAGACCAATGACGGCCGCACAGACAGACAGACATCCCTCCATCCCTCCACCCATCCATCCATCCATCCATCCAGACTCACACTGACTGGTGGTTGTTCAGCCACAGGGAGAACTTCATCCTGGTCAACATGTCTATGATTTTATTTAAAACTCAAAAATCCAAAATACAAACCAAATCCACACTACCTGGGGATCCTCCTCCTCCTCCTCCTCCTCCTCCTCCTCCTCCTCCTCCTCCTCCTCCTCCTCCCCCAACAGCCCTCCGATCGACCGTCCAGTCCACCTCGTCTGTCGGGCTCTACCAGAGCATGAAGCTCTTCTCTCTTGTAGGTTCTCCTTTGGGTTCTCCACTCAGTCCTTTCAATCTCAAAGGGGAGGTGGAGGTGGATAATGATTAATCACCCACAGCTGAGCCAAATCCCTTCACACACTCCTCTCCATGGGCTGCTCACCCCGCCCCGAGCTCAGCCCCGCCCCTCCGCCACACACTCATAGCAACAAATCAAATTCAGCCTCATGTTGTGTTGTCGCCTCATTAAGTCACAGAATTTGATAAAAGGCAAAAAAAAACCCAAAAAAACAAACTTTCCCCCTGAACTAATAAAGAACCATTTTCTGAAATATTTCACTCAGATGGCAAAATGTTTCAAATCACTTCACTTTGTGTGCATCATCGTTTCATTAAACAGTTGTAATGTTTTTCCAAACAACTCAGTAAAACTAAGAATGACGGTGACAGACGGGAAGAAGCTGTTCTTGTGTTGTGAGGTTCTGGTCCTGCTGGACCGGAACCTCCTTCCAGAGGGGAGAGCTTGGAAGAGCGGGTGACCGGGAGGGAGGGGTCGGCCACCATCTTGCCTACAGGCCTCAGGGTCCTGGAGGGAAGGCAGACTGCAGCGTGGATGACTCTCTGCAGTCTGTCCTCGTCTCTGGCCGTGGCTGCAGCGTACCAGACGGTGATGGAGGAGGTGAGGATGGCCTCCATCCTGCAGGAGTAGAACGGCACCATCATCTTCACTGGCAGGCTGGACTTCTTCATCCTCTGCTGGGCTTTTTGATGAGGGAGCTGATGTTCAGCTGGAGGTGCTGGGGATGATGGAGCCCAGGAAGCAGAAGGACTCCACAGTGTCCACTGGGGAGTCTCTCAGGGTGATGGGGGTGGGTGGGGAGAGAGAACACAGCCCCGAGGGGATCCAGTCCTGAGGGGATCCAGTGCTGGCGGTCCGGGAGTCGGAGGCGAGTTCACCCAGCTTCCTGTCTGTCAGGAAGTCTGTAATCCACCTGCAGGTGGAGGCTGGCACCTTCAGCTGGTGGGGCTGGTCCTGCAGGAGAGCTGGGATGATGGTATGGAACACTGAACTGAAATCCACAGACAGGATCCTGGAGAGTCCAGGTGCTGGAGGGTGAAGTACAGAGCCATGCTTGTCTGCAGTCCTGTTGGATCTGCAGGTGAACTGCAGGGGGTCCAGGTGAGCATTTAGGTGAAGGAAATAAAGAAGAGCAACTATTTAACTAAGGAATTTTAGCCGATCCTCTTCTTAAACTAATCTCTGGGTTAACTTGTTGACAGGGAGAAGATGATGTTCCAGATGAGGGCAGTTTGTCCTCAGACTGAAACAAGATATTTTACTGATCTGTCCTCCAGTCTGGGAATCCGCCACAACATCAGATGTTTCCGATGCTTCAAAAGTCTGAATGCCCAATCAAAAATGATGTTTGCTTATTTCTCAAATGAGAAGTGTTGCAGTAAACGGTCACATTTCCAGTTTTTCCGGAGACAGAATAAAAATATTTCATTGAGTATTTCAGTTCTCAAGGCCATTTTCCTCCTCAAATATAAAAAAGGCATTTTATTTAGAATCTCCTTTCAGGAAGCTGTTTATAATGAAAGCTAAATATAAGACGAGTTACCGCACGCTGATTTCTAAAAAAGGCAGTTTCTGTGTTCTGTTTAAATACTGTTAAAGCTTTTTGTTATTCCTAATCATCACACTGAAACTGAGTCAAACGTGCCGCTTTTTTTAATCAACAATTCTTTTCTTTTTACTTTTGTTTCCAGGAGGTGAAATCTGCATTAATTTATGCAAATGTACACAACGCAGAATAAATATTGGATGTTATTATTTAAATTAATTAGCATGGCCTTCTGCTGAAATTGAGAGATAAACATACAAACAAATGAATAAGTCATGTTCTTGTTTTCTATTTCTGTTCCAAACTGGAAACAAAACCCGCTGAACTCGTCCTCTGGAAGCATGTGTAAATAATGAAGAACAAACTTCATGTGTTTACATTTCCAACAGGTAATTGTCCACATTTGATGAAGACTTTGTTCAAAGTTAAATGTCCATCTTGGTAAACTGCATCTTTTCATTATTTTAAATATGAGACAAAAATCTGAAGTTGATTTGTTTTTTAGTTGACTTCTCCCCTCACTCTTTTCTCTTCAGTAATATGCTGCATAACTTCATTAAAATTAGCTTTAAATATGTATTTCCACACCTGATTTCCATGTAGAACCAGAGTGTGGCGTGCTGCAGTGCGAGTTTACAGACAGGACGCTGTCGTTTCGCTGATTCTCTCCAGCTCACTCAAGTTTACCTGCGTTTCTGTTTCTTCATGCACCTCTCAGACCTGTCGGCCATTGCTGATTTCTCCTGGCAGCGGGAGGGACAGACTCGGTCATTCTACAGTAAACGAAGGGAAAGGAATCGGTCACTCCACGTTCTACCCAAACCTGGCCGGACTGGGAGCTTTACCCACCGCTCACCCCCAAATCCAGACCTTACGAGGGGGGACCCAAAAGAAACCGGAATTTGGTCATAAAATACTAAGTTTCGACTTCTGGCCACCAGATGTGCTACAGGTGAGCCTCATATCTGTGAAAAATCTGAGATCCCAGAGTGACACTGACGTCTGTCACGCGCTATTTAGAGTAACAGAGTGCCGCGCCCCTCTGCGATTTCTCCACAATGGCGACATTGACTGGAAAGCTGGAGCAGCGCGCGAACATTAAATTCTGCTTTTTGCTGGAAAAACAGCAGCAGAAACACTCAGCTTGTTGCAGCAAGCCTACAAGGATGAAATGTGAAGTTCCTCGGTAACCAACGAACGCCCACACAGCGGACATGGCGGAGTAGGCCACGCAGCTTCAACTCCGTCTCCTGATTGAGCAACTTAATCGAGCTTGACTGCATCAGCCTGCTGGATAATATTGCATACTTGCTACTTGAGCACTTTTTTTCTCCTTTATGCGACATACAAGAGCCACAGATAAAGCAACAGACAAAGTTTTTCACTGAAGCTGGGAAAAACTCTCAAGACAGGTTTCAGCGTCTTGGGCAGTAATTGTCCTCAATTCATGATACTCTAACAAAACATGCTGAGGACATTGAGAAACAACGGACTGACATCAACAAGATGCAAACAGGCTTGAAAAAGAAGAGGATGTTGCAGCGGGGTGTTGCGACTCAATAGCGTGACTTGAACGCAAACTCGTCTCCATGGAAGATACGAGCAGACGTGACAATCTACGCATCATGAATATCAGAGAAGGAGACGAGAAGAACAACGCTCTGGCCTACCTTTCTTCTGCTCTTCTGGAGTGGTTCCCTGGGCTCGCTACAACCCACCCGAGCTGATGTGAGCTCAACGTATCGGCCCACCGCAATCCTCACCCACACCCAGGGTGATGATAGAGAAATGTCTGCGTTTTCTGGACCGGGACCGGATCCTTAAGGAGGCCAGAGCGAACAAAGTGGAACTCGGAGGTCGTACTCTCCGCTTCGCCCCGGACTTCAGCGACTCAACCGCTAAGCGTCGTCACCCCTGCTACTCCATCACGCATCGCGCACGGACCATGAGCTTGGAAGCATTCCTTCTTTATCCAGCGACCATCGAGATCATTGCCGGCTCCGAGCAGCATCTATTCGAAGAGACGACCTCAGCTGACAAGTTTCTTGCAGACTATGAAGCCTCCAAAGTGAACTAAAGGGTACATCTTTGGTAAGATTTCTTTTCTTCTTTTTTCCACTTTTTCTATTTTCACTTGGACACAAACTTTTTCTTTTTCTTCTTCTTTTTTGCGCCAATGGCTTCGTATTTACCATTCCAAGAAACATGTTGAGTTGTTTTGTTTCCGGGCGTGATGATGTCATGGCGACCTGTCAATGTTTTGCAGTCATAAATATACGTATAGTTTTATTCTTATTGTAATTAAGTTTGCTCTTGTTCTATTAAACTACCATCTGCTCTATGTTTGATTTTCCTTTTCGTGTACTTAAAGCTCGTGTCCGGAGTTTCCGTTCGTTTCCAACGTATGTATCATTTTTCAACAGAGCTTAAATGTGTCAGTCTGGTTCGATACTACAATATAATATTAGCATAAAGCAATATAAAAATTTATTTATGAGCCCCGCCTTCGTCTCATAGACCCCCATGTTATTCGAAAAAGCGCCGGTCAGCTTCAGCCAATAGAATGCGAGCTTCCGCCTTGTCATGCTGTCACTCAACGCGCAGCCAGAGAGCACGCGCACTCGCCCAGGCAGAGGAGAGTTAGCTATGCAGCAGCCGGCCCGCTTATCTCGGATATATCCACGGTCTGCTGAACATCCACCGTAAACAGATAAACATGTAGGATGCTGTAGGACTCGGAGGCTCTCATTTTCACCCGACAGATAATTCGCGTGCATGATTAAAGGGGCGTGGCTTGGTCGCTCATGAAAGCAGAGGGAGGGTGGAAAAAACCTCTCTCTTTCAAAACTCCGGACACGAGCTTTAAGTTTCACTCCTGGGAGTTAAAGCTCTGACCTAGAATGTTCTTTCTTTCTCTCTTTCTGAGAAAGAACTAAGCATGTTTTCTGTTTTCTTGTTGTTTCTCCTTTTTGTTGTATTTTTGTTTTTTTGGTTGTCTTTTTTTCCCTCTTCTCTATTTATTTTTTGTTTTTGTTTTTGTTCTTTTTTTTGGGGGGGGGGGGGGGTGAGGGCGGGTCGGGATCATCTGTTTGGTCAGATTCTCATTATTATGATCATTGTGAACCTTGGAATCAGTCATTTCTCTTCCACCGATGGGGGATAATCCGCACATTCACTACGCTGTGGAACACCAACAAATAATATTGTAGCGTTACGACACTGAAGCAAATACTGGGAACTACTTTTTCTTTTGAAATCACTACGCCCGGACGCCATGTTTAGCAAGTAGTTCTGTTTTAGCAATCTTCGCATAAACGACTCAATCTGGTAATTTTGCATTAATATTTCACAGCATAGTGAATGTGCGGATTATAATGTGTCCACCAAAGTGTTTTGGGGTTGTTGGATTGTGTATTTGATGAGTTTGACGAGGGGGAACCAAAATACCATCCACTTCCATTGTGTCCGTCCCGAAAACCTTCCCCGACTCACCTCTGAATAAACAACAGCTCGCCCTCACAAAAAAGTAAGTATGCTGTTCCAAATGACTAAGGAACTGCACTAAATAGGCCAATTTGCCAAAATGTTGAAGTATCCCTTTAAATCACAAATTCTCAGTAATTGCACTTACCGAGACATGGTTAACTGAACAGTCTAAGGATTCTGGCTTATTTGAATTGCCATCATACAATTCTAGTCATTTCACCGGACAATCAAGGCCTGGAGGAGGTGTTTCCATTTTTGTTCACAAAGATTTTGATTTTACAGTAACACAGGAACTTGCTCTGCAATTTGAAGAAGCAGAAATTAAGACCCTCTTTATTGAGATTATGTCTAGTAACAATAAACTTTTGATCATTGGCAATATATATAGACCACCCAACAGTGATGTCGAACCCTTTAATCAGACACTATCTCTATATTAGACATTATAAACAAGGAAAAGAAAATATGCTACTTACTTGGAGATTTTAATCTTAATTTACTTAATACAGACAGTCACAGTGCAACCAATGAATTTCTAAATTGCCAAAACACACATTTTTTCTTTCCAACAATCACTAAGCCAACAAGAGTCACTAATAGGACTGCAACTTTAATAGATATTATTTTTAATGCTCTTAAAGGTGCATTAAGGAGTTTTTCAACTTTAAAAATACTTATTTTCCACCATAAATATGTTACACATTTTTAATGATGTGTACAATGTGCCCCGAAATATTCATTGCAAGTACAGCTAACAGCGCTAAATTGTCACTTGAAAGTTGCAGTGCCGGTCCGGCACCAGCATTTTTTTGAGGAGAATTTGAAAGGAATGACGTAATGCACGCTCCGGCTGGCCTGATTTAGTTAGGTTTCATTTTGTCCGCCATTACTCCGCCAGATGCTTAGTGAGCAACAACTGAGCAGGATCTTCCAGAAAGTCAGAACAGACTGGCTTCTAGCACTGCCACAGCTCCACACAGACTCCACCAGGTGAAAGAAACTTAAATCTTACACAAGCGCTGCTAAAAGAGCGAGGAAGGAGTTCCTCTCTTCCGTGCACGCGAGCCACAGGCACGAGTTTTTCACTAAGCTGCATTATGCCCAAGGCCTGCAGGGGTCGCTGTTTTGCATAAAACGTGCAAACTCCTTAATGCACCTTTAACTATGATACGAAATCTGGAGTTTTATACACAGACATTTCAGATCATTTTCCAATTTTCCATATTCTTGAATTTGATAAAAATCCCAAAAAGACACAGAAAGCAACGTATAGATACAGAAACTTGAATGAAATAAATAAAAGTACATTTCTTGAGTCTCTTAAAGGGGACGTTGATCGGCTGGTTTTGCTCATTCGTATTTAATTTCTAGCCCCCCCTAGAGGGCCTATACAGGATAACCGGCACTGAAAGCTTCTTAGATCTGTGTCTTTTACTGCGCCGCTTCCTTGCTTTTCCTCCTTCCTCCGAAAACGCTCTGTTCAGTTGACTCCATCCGAGTCTCATACATGTGCGCATTCCACTCGCTGTGATCGGTCACACCCGCTTTGCCGGTACGGAAGTCGAGATAACTGACAAGCGTTGCCATATCAGCTGTTTGTGAAATGGAACATTCTTCAGAAATCCAGACTTAACTTTTGAACATATTGTGCCTCTTTTGTGTAATCACTTCCATTTAATTTTGCGTTGCGTTCAAGGACCTCCTCGGCGGTGTGGTGCATTCAAAGACAGTTGGTGACGACTGCTAGCTCTCCTCTGTGACTCAGACATGTAAACAGCTGATTGTAAAAATATTTATTTCTGTCTACAGTGTTTCCTGCAGGATAAAAGTTTAGCCAGGGGGGAACGTGTGTGTGTGGGGGGGGAGTGATGCGGAGCAGCGCGCTGCTCACACGGAGTGTCCAAGCGGCCGCCGCTGCTGCTCCGCGGTGCGCAACTGCTAATTAGCTGCAAACGCGGCGCTATTTTTTTTTCCCTGTCCTTTGTTGCAGAATGTAGTGCGGGCCGGGCGCCCGGACTGAAAAGGTCTGGCAGAAACCCTTATGGGACGGTTGTATTTTCACTGACCTGCTGCAGTGACGCTGCTCTGGTAATAAACATGCTACGTCTTGGTGTAGCATACGATGTGCTGTTATGCTAGGATAACTCCGATGCACCACAGACATGCTGCACTATGTTTTCGTTTCAACTTGTGGTGATCCCACACTTTGCGTCCCACAACGCTTACTATATTATTATTATGGTAGAAAACATTCCCCCGCTTGCCCCGTGTGGCAGATAACCCCGCTATTTACTCGCCAAACAGAAAATTCATCTGCCGTTGGCGGCTGTTAATTTCGGACGTTGGTGGTAATTCTAACTTTTTTGCGCTATTCCCCGATCAGCTGATGATTTCTTCAAGCACCCAACCTTACCATCTAAAATAACTTTTATAGCTAACACAAAATAAACACAGGACACTGAAAAGTTCTAACTTACCGCTTGAAAAACAGTGCCGTGCAAAATGCCGTTGGCAGACAGAGACTGGAGTATTTGTCTTCTTCTGACCCGGAAAAAGAAATAATTTCCACTGCTGTCTGGCGACTTCGTCTTCAGGAAAGCCAAATAAAACTGCCTTTCCAGGATATCCAAATGAACATTTTCTGGGAGCCATGTTCTCTGGATCTAACACCAACACACCACACCAGGTACAGAGGAGCCAGGGCCGAGTCTGATCATGACCATATAAGGAAGTCGGATCACATCTACATCTCAACGGTCCGGCTTGAAAACCCTCAGTGAAATAGAGCCTTCACAGCCAGGCAGAACGTTTTTCAGGGATTGCGGGCAAAGACATGAACCGCATTACTCGACACTTTGGTGTCGTTTCACATTGGAATCAGACTATTTAATAGTGTTTACAGGTTTAAAAAAGAGGTCCGCTGATCAACGTCCCCTTTAATAATGTATCATTTGAAAATATCTACATAGAAACTGATCCCAATGTTGCTTATCAAATATTTATAAAAATTTTCTGTGATGCTTTTGAGAGATCTTTTCCTCTCAAATGGAAAACGATTAAATTAGGAAAACAAAATAACCCATGGTACACAACCGGCCTAAAAAAGTCCTCTATTACGAAAAATACGTTTTACAGAAAATATTTGCATTCACCATTTCCAGTTAACTTTGCAACATACAAATCCTACAGAAATAAATATATCCATCTTCTCAGGGAGGCTAAGAGAAAATACTATAGTGACCATTTTGACAAATCAATTTGCAATATTAAGGAAACTTGGAAAATCTTAAATTATCTTTTACAAAAGAATAAAATCTCCTCTAATTACCCCTCAAACTTCATAGATAGAGGAGATGTAATAGATGACCCTTTGGATATTGCTTGTAGATTTAATAATTATTTTATCAATGTTGCTGCCTCGCTCACTGAAACTACCAATATCTCACAGGTCAACCCACTGCAACATATAAAAGGTACTTTCAGTAAATTTGATCCCCCTAACATTAATGAAGTAAGAAATATTATAACTGAACTAAAATCAACTGCTCCTGGTCATGATAATATAAAAGCCATTATTCCATTAATCATTGAGCCGCTCACTTTTGTTTTGACTTTGTCAATGGAAACAGGCCAGATGTTCCAGATGATCTAAAGGTGGCAAAAGTAGTTCCAGTGTTCAAAAATGGTGATTAAAAAACTTTCTCAAATTGCCGCGCTATATCTGTTTTGCCATGCTTCTCTGAGGTTTTAGAGAAACTTGTGTATAAGACTATATCAACATTTAATCACCAATTATATTTTGTATAATTATCAGTATGCACTGAAAACCCGAAGAAGTTGATTGTACTTAAAACATTTGCGTCAAGTGATTGCCTCAATTTTTTGGAGTTACTGACTTTAGAAAAATTACTTTGTTTAAGTACAGTCTAATTAAATGTAGAACATGCAGAATGTAAAAGTTTTGAGTTACGTACAATTAAATGGTTTAAGTACTCACCAATAGAAAAACACTGTGGAATCTACTTAAAAGCACAATAATCAAAACTCAGTAATGTGAGTGCAATACACTTAAAATCCTAGTTAATTAAGAAAATATGACTGAATTAAAAGTAAAATATTTGGAATTCCACTTAAAATCTTTTGACAATGACCACACAGTGCAGTACTTTTCATTTGTTTTATTGAACGACAATGTTTGCAATGGTGGATCTTCAACAGAACAGCAGCATCAATATCCAGGACCAGAGCTGGCAATGAAAAGCATTTGTGTCCTGACACATCAAGTACAAGGACAATCACATTCAAAATGTAATATTGGAACAATCCACCCATAAAAATAAACACACTCACACACAGAAAAAAAAAAAACTGTGCTTTGTGAGCCACAAAACAAAGTAGGCATTAAGAACAACTAATCTACGAGGACCGGAGGTAGTAAAATAAAACGAAGGAAAACACAACCCCCCCTCCTGGAAACTTTCTCCAATGTGTCCTCTTTAGAATACTGCAAAAGGAACCATACACAAAATGAACAACTGAAAGATTGGAGATTGTAGAAAGATGTACTCCAGGCTGTGCAATATATTTGGCCAACAATGCAGACATGGACGTTTGGAGAGGAAGGAATTGTGTCGTGCACAAATGTGTCTTATGCTGCGAGGTCATTTTTCAGTTTTTGAAGCTTTGGAGGTAGCTCACCTCGACCCAAGTTCAGCATTACCTGCTGAATGAAGGCAAAGGTATTTTTCAGGCACTTTGAGTACTGCAGGTGGAGCGCGTAGATCAAGCCAAACACGAGAGACATTGCTTGAGGTCGGCTGGTGAGGGCTTCCATGACAACGCTCCCCTCGAGGATGAGGCCCACTGTCGACGGCTTCGTCTGAGTTGATGCTGGGCTTGCAGCTGCGTGATCCTCACAGCAGAGGATTCCCACTGCTGTATCCAAAGAGTCAGTATCCTACATGGTGAGAGTAACAAGACAAAACCAGGATATTAAGGTTAGCAGAAATTTGCATACAATCAGCCGTGTGGCCTTCTTCAGTAGCACACATGTGGGCAGAAGCCTGGGCCCCTCCCTCAGAGCGTCCTTGTAGACAGTAATGTGTGATGTGTCTCTGTCTCGATGTGTTTTCTTTCTTTTCTGTCTTTCTCTGTCTATATTATGTTTATGCACATTTTATCACTGTTTTGCTTGGTTTTGTTTGGCCGACACAACATATACAGCAAAGAGAACAAATCTCCCTCCTGGGACAATGAAGTCAAGTCTAATTATAATCCAGCATGTTTTAGGTAAGTTTTAGGCTGGTGTTGTATAAATTAAATTTATAAAAGCCAATTTTGTCCAATGAAACTTCTGTATAAGTGGTTATTATAAACATCATGCCCAATGAAGAAAAAAAAGAGAACGACAACACTGATCGAAAAACATTACTCACCGAACTGCTCTTAAAGAACGAAGACGCATCATCCCCAAGAATGATTGGATGTCCTCTCAGGGCAAGGCATCGAACAGCTGTTGGCTCAATGTTCTGCAAAGAGATACCACAGATTCAAATGTAAAAAAAGTAAATGTTTCTGTAATATGAATGAAGTCACCATTCATATAATTCACAGAAAATAACTATCAACACACTGTTGTCTGTTGCAGCAGGTCAGCCAGCTGCTGGCCAATCCGGCTGTCTTTCTCTTGAAGAGTTTCATCAGGCCAGGGCACAGAGCATCAAGGGCATGGAAGAATTCTCCTTTGAGGTTTCTTCCAACAACCCGGTTAAACTCCAAGTAAACCTGAAAAATATGAAGCTCAATATTGATGTTCAGCCATACTCACTAATAGACACCTCTGAACATGTTGTCCAATGAGGTGGACAACACATGAGAAAATATAAATAAATAAATTTAAAGGACAATTTCACAAACCTGGCTTTCAGTAGAAAGTGCTGGCCATCGCTGGACCATCTGGCTAATGTCAGGTTCATCCTTCACCACCTCTCTTCTTCTAAGGGCAAATGTGATGTCCATATTTTTTCGAATGACTGAATCATTTGGAATCCTCTTCTGCATTTCATTGGCCATGGCTTCTCAAACATCTTCAAGGCCAGCAACATCCATTCCCTCTGGAAATTCTGGAAGGTAATTGACCTCTCCTGTTCTTGGCTTCTTTATGTTTTTGTGTGGAGGCTCCCCATCACTATTGTTTTTGCCAAGTCCATTGACTGTTACATCAGGATGTCCCAGCTGTCGCATTTTTGTTCTATAGTTCCCCATTTTGAATTTTAGACTGTATATCCACCCCTGACAGCCAGATGATGAGGCCTTGTTCTTTACGGGGTGTTCTGCTATCAAGGCTTTTGCAACAGCTTCTAATTAATCGTTTGTTGGGTAGGCTTCGTAGCCATAGATCGCGGTGGAGATCTCCCCAATAATAAAAAAGTTACAACCAAATTCCAGTTTCTTTTGGGTACACCCTCATATTACTCTGATGCTGGATTCTCCATTCAGCTCTGTGGTTGAGCCAGAACCAGGCCTCTGTCAGCTGAACTCTACTTTCATTTCTGTCTGGTTACGCCAGGAACGCACTGGACGCGGAAGTGCCGCGCGCACCGCACGTGCCGCGAACGTCTCTGCGTCTCCGCTCCCAACGGGAGCTCCTCCAATGGGGTGGGAGCTGGGCGGAGCTGGGCGGAGCCTTGGGGAGATGCTACATTCGTGCTACATGCTAGTTTTCCAAGATCGCCAACTCGAGCTTTAACCTGTGTTATATCAATGCACTCTACATTCCTCTGTCACTGAAACCATAACAACACATTTAGAAAGAAATCAGGTGAATTTAACAACAAAGAGCCAACTCCAACAACAGACTACAGGATGAAATGATCAGTGAAGAATTCGGGGGTGATGGTGGTGATGGTGATAGCAGTGCTGGTGGTATCGGTGCTGTGGTGGTGGTGCTGCTGATAGTGTGGGGTGTGTGATAGTGTGACTTTGCTGGTGTGGAGTTCCTCCGTCAGTCACGACCATGTGTTTGATTGGTAACTTGCCTGTTGCTGCTGTTTTTGTCTCGGGTTGTCCCTGGTGGAGCATTTCTCCACCCACCGTCACCTGGGACGGCATCCTGAGCGTCTGGGTTGAATAAAGCAGTCTGGACGACGGGTGGATGTCTTACTGCTTCCTGAGGCTGTTTTTTAAAGATGTGGAGGTGTGTTGTCTAACTTCATCTCAGGCTCCCAGATGGGAGTAAACACAACATAACTGGTACCGAGCGAAGTGTGTAAACACACGGTGATTCAGCTGCAGACGCCTTCCACTCCGAGCCATTTTCAAGCAACATTTAGAAAGAGTAACACTCCACCTTCACAACGATTGCTAACTTTCTCTGAGTGGTCAAAAACTTTTACAATCAGCTGCCATGACAGTGAAGGACAGCTGGTTCAACGCTCAGCAGCTCTCTGACTGGAATATGTGAAACTGTTTCCTCCAACAGAGACGTCGCTCTGAAACGTACTTGTCAAATTAAGAGTTTTTATGGAGTAAAATGTAAATTCAGGTCTAAAGCTGCAGCTCTGCACTAAAGACAAATTGCTTTGAATGCATGAACATGCTCATTAACTCCATTAGTGTGGCCTTTAACCGAGGAAGAATCTGACAACTTCAGTCACCTGGAAACAAAGTCCACAAAGTCCACAGACTCTAAACTACATGCTGACTTACTGTGTTGTGACTGTGTGAAACGAGTCCTGATGAACAGAGGCTCAAGTCACATCCAGAAGGCTGAAACACAGAAATGACACACAAATCAGATCAGAGGGGAGGAACAGGGAAGGGCCGAGAAGTACCGAGGGTGGAAGGAACAGCTGGAACAGCTGAAGGGTGGAAGGAACAGCTGGTAGAGCTGGAGGGTTTAAGGAACAGCTGGAAAAAAGACATTGAGGGTTGAAGGGACGGCTGGAACAGACATGAAGGGTTGAAGGAACAGCTGGAATAGCTGAAGGGTGGAAGGAACAGCTGGAAGAGCTGAAGGGTGGAAGGAACAGCTGGAACAGACATGAAGGGTTGAAGGAACAGCTAGAACATACATGAAGGGTTGAAGGAACAGCTGGAACAGACATGAAGGGTTGAAGGAACAGCTGGAACAGACATGAAGGGTTGAAGGAACAGCTGGAACAGACATGAAGGGTTGAAGGAACAGCTAGAACAGACATGAAGGGTTGAAGGAACAGCTGGAATAGATTTGGAGGATGGAAGGAACAGCTGGAGGGTGGAAGGAACCGTGGGAACAGACATGGGGGGTTGAAGGAACAGCTGGAACAGACAGAGGCAGAACACTCGGGAGCAGACGGGAAAACTAGACTCACAACAGACTCAGTAGCAGGTGGAGAAACAGGTGCTGCACCCTAGCAGCCATGCAGGGAGGCAGGCAGACAGGTCAGAGACAGGCAGGTCTCTTAGTGGGATACAAAAAACTAAATTCTCTTAATGGAAAAGACAGTACCTCCTCGCTCCCCAAAGGCCATCCAGGAGAGAAGGAGTGGGGAATTGGCTGCCGTTGGGCGCCAGAGGGTGTGGCCAGGAATGTTGCCGGGGAACGAACATTCCTGGAAAAGATAGTGAGAGGCGTCGCGGCCGGCGGCGAAGCATGGGCAGGGCAAACCGGAGCCACCGGAGGAGAAGCTCGAGGTGGCAGCAGGACTGCTGATGAAGGTGACTGGACTGAAGGGCCGCGACCAGCAGTGCCGAGGACCAAGGGCTTAAGATCCGTAGCCGAGCTGCGTCGGGACCCAAGGGCTGAACATCTGGAGCTGAGCTGCACCGGGGGCTGAGGTTGAAGATCCGGAACCAGCTGTTTCTGGAGCCAAAGGCTGGGAGCTCTGGGACTCGCTGCAGAGAGGGCTGCAGACTGGGAACTCTGGGACCAACCAGGTATGACACATGGGGTGGGTGGAGCACCGCCACTGTCAAGAAGAAGTCTTAGGCGGGAGGCACGCTGCTTCAAACAAATTCACTGCCCGCTGGGTCCAGTGGTGGTTGGTTCCTTATGTCACGGTGCAGGAAGGAAGGACCCAAGCGCTGGCAGCCAGGTGGATCAAAAACTCCTTTAATTCCAAAGAGTCAGGAATACAGGAATGAGCTGGCAGGCAAGGACACACCAACTGAACACGTGGACAGACCAGAAGTGAAGGAACAGGGCTTAAATAGGGCAGACACAGGTGTGGCACATTAGGGCAATAATGAGGCAGGAGAACAGGGCAAGCACAAAGAACAAAACGGACCCCGAGCGTCCCCATATGTCCGCAGGGGGACAGGGTGTGACAGACAGATGTGGATGGTGAAAGGAACAGCTGGAACAGATGTGGAGGGCTGAAGCTGATGTGGTTCCACTCATAGTTTGAGCACTCAAGGTGGTGACCGTCAAACTAAAAGAGTAGGAACAGCATCTTAAGACTCATTCCAGAGGAGAGGGAACAGCTAAGATACTGTGCAGAACCCCCAAAATTCCAGACCTAAATGTCCTAGACCTCTGATAGAGGGCCTGAAGCTCCCTGGACTCTGATAGAGGATCTGAAACTCCCTGGTTTCTGATAGAGGACTAAGCACTCCCTCGACTCTGGTAGAGGACCTGAAGCTTCTTTTACACTGATATAGGACCTGAAGCTCCTTGGACTCTGGCAGAGGAAGTGAAGCTCTTCCTTTATGGAAAAGACCAGTGACCAGAAAGAACACAGGGATCTAAATTACTTTGATGAACTGGAGGACAGACAGGAATGCAAGAACCCAGTGAAGAGAGCAAAGCACAGCCACTAGGTGCAGACAATCACAGGTGAAACACATCAGGACAGAAACAGCAATCAGACAGCAGGAGGGGAAACCAAAGGGCCTGACTCCAGAGACAAAGTGAGACTGAGGCTGCGTGTCAGCCCGTTTGGGTTTCTGTTTACTCGACTGTGCCCTTGAACTCGGTGTGGCTCAGCAACATCCAACATGGCGCCGGTGCCTGTGGGTCGCTCTGACCCAGTGTTGTGCTCTTTCATCTACAAACGGCTCAAACACAGCAAGGACTTTATCAATGATTTGTCTGACTTCCTGGTGGAGATGATGCCCAGATATGACCATGTTCTGATTGTTGGGGATTTTAGCATACACGTATGTTGTCCTTATAACCCACTGGTGAAGGACTTTTGAACTCATTGACTCTCTCAATGTGTTCAGTGTGTGTCTGGTCACACACATGAACGCTGACACACACTAGACCTTATTTTCTGTCACAGTTTGTCTGTAGCTAACCTGGATATATGTGATCGTCTGGTTTCTGACCATATGCCGGTTTTATTCAAAGTTGGCTTGTCCTGTGCTCCAGGTAAAGCTCCAGCTGTGCGCTGTGGAATTTTGAAGTCTTCCACCGCTGAACTCTTCTCTGCTGCCTTCAACCAGCTCGGTGTTCCCCTGAACTGACCGGTCCAGAGGAGCTCAGTTGTTGGTTCCACCCCTCCTGCCAAACAATCCTGGACCTAAAGCCAAACCTGAGCCCTGGTTCAATGGAAGAACTCAGGCAGCAAGGAGGGAGAGTCACAGAGCTGAGTGCAGGTGGAAGACGACAAGCTGCATGTCTCATTTCAGATTTTAATGGACTGCTGGCATAAATATGAGAACACTGCTAAAGATGCTAATGTCTGTTCCAGCATGTTCTGTCCAGTTTGGGCTCATCTCCAAGCTGCTTTTCTTTTCTAAAATCTTGGAGACGGTTGTCCACTCACAACTGAAGCTCTGCCTGGATGAAAACAGTATCCTGGAAGTTTTTCAGTCTGATTTTAAAACTTGTCGCAGTACCGAGTCAGCACTGCTCAGGGTTTTTCATGATGTCTTCCTGGCTGATGGTTCTGGTTCTGCTGCATCTGACAAAGTGGACCATGACATCCTGATATCCCGGCTGCAGCACCTGCTGGGTGTCGGTTTTCGTGCTCTCACATGGTTTAGGTTCTAGCTGGCAGACAGAACCATGTGTGTCAGCCTTGCTGGCTCGGAATCCTTGTCGGGTCCTCTTTCTAATGGGGTTCCCCAGGGCTCAGTTTTAGGCCTACTGCTCTGTTCTCTGTACCTGTTATCACTGGGGTGCATCCTTCAAAATATCTCCTTCCACTGCTATGCTGACGACACCCAGCTGTATGTTAAATGAAAAAAGCCTTCTCTCTGACGCCTCTGCTTCAATGCTTTGATGACATTAAGACCTGGATGGAGCTGACGTTTTTAAGTTTTGATATAGAAAAGACAGAGATGATGGTGTTTGGCCTTAGTGGCTCCTGTGAACGTCGTATGAATATCATCGTTGTAAACGGGATTTAAATCCTGTTGACGCTGATTTGAGAACAGTGATGGAAATGATCAAAACTTTGTGTATTTCCAAAAAAGTTTTACTAATTTGAAAAAAAAAATAAAATGTGATGAAATCTATGCTTTATGCATTTCTGAAAGCACCACTGTTCCCAGCCGTTGTTCTAAAAAGTGCTTTATGGATCCGTCTCGCCCTCCTTGGTGATACTACGGCTTTAAAAGCTCATTACAGAAGCTGCCTACTGATTTTCTAATGAGAATCGCAGACGCCCCGCAGTGCTTTCTGCTGCAATAAAACCAATTTCCCAAGGTCGAACCTGCAGCACCGAGCAGAGACGCCTTGTTTTTACAGCCTGAAACACACGAGGCCAACATTCTCAGACACGTGACCAAAGTCAGCGAAAAGAAAGAGGCGGAGAGAGACTTAACCTTTTCACACCGGAAACTTTCCGTCTTTCTGCAGAACAAGCAGGCAGATTCAGACACACAGACACACACCCACCCACACACACACACACACACACACACACACACACACACACACACACACACACACACACACACACACACACCTGAATACACTTGAACTGCTGTTGCACTCTCATCAGCCAGAGGAGTGGTTGTGGAACTTCATGCTTTCCTTTATTCGTCTCTCTTTGTTTCTCAGTCTGAAATTCTGTGTTTATACTCTCATTTTGCTACGTTGGCCAAAAACAGAGCTCACCTCCTGCAGACTTTCATTTTACAAACAGATAATGCATCCCAATGACTTTATCAGTGTTATCTCAGAGCCAAGAATCTACAAACTCACACAAATTCACAACTGATTTTAGAATTTAATATTGTGTTGCTGAGTCATTTGTTACAGCTGTGCTGAACGCCATTGTCGCTGTTTAATGTTCGATACACACTAATGTTCGACAACTCACGTACACGCATTGATTTACACACACACACACACACACACGTTTTGTGCTGTTGAAAGAGATTTTATTCACTGAAACAATGTGAAGTCACACCATTCACTTGTGTTTTTAATCATCATTGCTGAGTGTTTTAACATTTTTTATCTTTTGTTTTCAAATTGTTGTTTGGTTTATTTTTCAACCAGCATTATTTTTTTCTCTCAGAAAAGCCTAGCACAATTGTTATTGTGAACAGGGACAGTAAAACATCCAATGATTAAAAAGTAACTGATTCTCTGAGTTTACTGTTTCAGAGTTTTTCTGAATCATTTCTTTGTAATTGAGTGAAGAAGCTCTGCTGAGATCCTGCCGATGTTCTGCTGTCTGTTAGAGAGTGAGCGCTGCCGTCTCTGGATGGATCTTTGTCACGAGGGCTGAGGTGGAGGTGAGCGACCGTCAGACGGGAGACGGTCGAAGGGAATCGTCCTGATGTCCTGAATTGAAATGGCGGCAGCTTGGTTGTGCTCAGTTTCAGATTGTGGATTGGATGTTGTTAAGTTTGCTTTATGTTCTTTTGGTTGAACTGTTTCATGGGAAAGTTAAAGCTAGGGTCGACGATCTTGGAAAACTAGCATGTAGCACGAATGTAGCATCTCCCCAAGGCTCCGCCCAGCTCCCGCCCCATTGGAGGAGCTCCCGTTGGGAGCGAGCGCACTGGACGCGGAAGCGCCACGCGCACAGAGTTTGTGATGGCCTCCAGTGTTATTAACCTTTATGACTGCCCGCACACAACGCGCATAGGAGCGCAGCGCGCCCGCTCCGCTTCGTTCTATTTTTCACACGAGCCGCAAGCGCCGAGGGCGCCTTGGCGTGCGCTCTGAACCCGGGCCAGTGCACGCCATTGAAATGAACGTGCAGGGGGCTGGTAGAACGGCGAAGGGATATGATTGGTTCCTGAAGAGCGGTCCGCGCCTTACGATTGGTCAGAGTTTTAACACTCCTGTGGCCGCTACAGTGGTCAGATTTTTTTCGCACTGTTTTCCATCCACATAATGTATTGACTTCTCCCAGGGGGCGAGGAGCATTTCACTCAGTATGACAAAAAATGCTTTTGGACAACATCGTCTACCCTAGCTTTAAGCTTGATCATTAAAAGGAGACTTTTTAATGACTTGTTGTTTTTGCTTTTGTTCATGTTGAGGTGTTTGGTTTTGTTTGTTTCCAGTCTTGGTTTATTCTGCTCCTGTTATTATTCTTCGACCAAGGAGGGAACATTTCCTTCAGTTTTCATTCTTTTGTACTTGCCGTCATAGACAGGTGTGAAGCTCAGTGGTGGATGAGAGCAGTGGATCTCAACCGGGAGGCCCGACCCTGAACCTGAAGTATGAACATTCTGTCTCCAATATGCAAAAAGGTAATCTTCCAAAAAGGAATCAGCTGGAGAAATAAATGGTTGAGCACCAGGATGAGGAGGAAGATGAATCTGATCCAACAGGGAGAAAGAGCGTTTCCAGAGAGCTCCAGAGGAAATGGCGAGCAGACAGCAGTAGAACTCACGGCATCTTTTGTGCTAAAAAATTGATGATAAGTTTGAAAAGAACGACTTTGAAAGAGTTTATTCTCAGAGAGAAGGAGCTGACCGTTACAGAATATAACAAAGAAACTGGATTTCACACGTCGCGTGTTCAGAGGCTCCTTCAGCTGTTTTCTAGTTGTTCAGGCTGTGGAGGGAATGATCTGAGGGTGGAGGGGAAGTGGAGGGTGGACGAGCAGACGTTTGATTGGGAATTGGAGGGTTTGAATCCCACAGCTGGCAAGACGCCGCCATGGCTCCTTGAGAACGGAAGGGTGATGTCTTTTATCTGTAGGGCAGTTTCCTCGACGCCAATGTGGACCTTTCAAAGGTCTGCATCGAGGTTGTGAGTAATTCACCACCTGGCCACTAGGAGGCGATGTTCTGAACAATCGCAAAACTGCATTTACAGAGAAGTTTGGTCTTTCACCCATCTGGGGCAGTCTCACTCCACGTTTCTCTCTCTGATTATTTGATATTTCTGCATAATAGTCTTGGTGTTTTTCCACATTCCAGGTTCCACATGCCAAGACGAGTTTAATTCATCGTTTGAGGTGAAAAGGTTGCACAGTCTCTCTCTCTGTCTGTCTCTCTCTCTCTCTCTCTCTCTCTCTCAGTCTCCTGATGGTGGGATTCTCTCAGTTCCTCTCCAGCAGCTGATGGGGTTGGGCGAGTAGCAGCCTTTTGCCTCATTGACACTATTTGAAAACTGAACTTTGCGAGAAGTTTGTTTGTTGTTCTCCACTTCCTCCTCCTCCTCCTCCTCCTCCTCCTCCGACTAAATGCAGCCATTTGTTTTTATTATAGCGCCGGTTTCACCGCTGTGGGACTGAACTCGCTGCGAGCCAGCCGCCAGCTGACAGCACTGCCTGGGAAAATGGATTGAAGTGTCTGAGCAGCGCAGAGGAAGAAGAAACGAGTTTTCACTGGCAACATGTTGGTTTCTCCCCCTGCTGTTTACAGCTGCTGGTTCAGATGGAAGACTAGTTAGTTCAACTTTAACTAGTTCTAACCTTTCTCTTCAGTTCGTGGTTTGTGAAAACAACTGAACAGCTCCGATTCAGCTTTAAGCATCCATAGACCTGATCATGCTGCATCGGTTCTGTGTTTTCAAGCTTTCTTTCAGTGGTGCTCTACTCTTCCTCCTCCCCCTCCTCTTCCTCTTCCTCCTCCTCCTCCTCCTCCTCGTCTCGTTTAGCTTCTTTTCTCTTCCAGGAAGCATCACAACACATTTTCACACAATTTGTTGATCTTGCATTTCAGACAAGTTGATTTTTAAGAAGCAGCATCGTTTTCATTGGTGGCCGTTTCGCAGTGTTTGGGTCTTTCCTCATGTTCACACAGATTCTTTTTCCTTCCCGATAAGCTTCTTTTGGTTTTTCCTGCTGAGGGACCTGAACTGCTCTGAGCGTCTCTCCTTTGCCGGTCGCCAAACATTCGGACGTCTGCAGAGTTTCCTCCTGTCGTCTGCGGTTTCCATCCTGGCTGTGACGAACAGGTCTGTCACCGCGGCCCACGTCCGGTCTCCTCTCGGCTCCGGTTTGACGTCCGTTCAAAACCAAAAATAAATAAATAAGGAGCTGAAGCCAATCCTGAAACACTGCTGCCAAGAAATGAATCCCAGCTCTCCAGCTTTTCCCTTTTGACAACCCTGCCCCCCCACAGAGCCCCCCCCCAACTCATTATCACATTGTAGTGAAATCAGGGCAAATATCTGCAGGGTCCGTCCCGACCGTCTGTGGCAGCAGAGACGAGGCGTCTGATCTGAGGCGTGTCTCAGTAGTCCGGTCCACGTTTCCACCAGCAGCAGAACCAGCTTTGAAAACCAAACAAACGGCGCAGATTTTCCAGGTCAGAGGGCCGTCCTGCCGCCGCCGAGCTCCGTCCGGAGCCAGGAGGCAGCACGCCGGGTCTCCCTGAGCAGGCTGCGCCTGGCAGACGTCTTTCTGGCCATTACAGGGAGCTGAAGGCAGCAGATGAATGGCGGCGCCACTCCTGGGCTGTTCACCTGCTGGGTTTTCTGCTCCTTTCTGGTTTTGTCTGGTTTTTCTGTGCAGCAGCTTGACTTGAGAAAAGCAGGAACACAAAACACGCTTGTCCTGATAATCTATATTCTATTATTTTCTGCTTGCCTCAGGTTGAAAGTTTGAGTTTCCAAGTTATATTCCACAAAAAAGTGTCGGACTTGGAAACAACTTCTTAAAGACTTTTTTTCTTCTATTTTCACTGAGATGCACAAACACATCTGTGCACATTTTATGATTTGCATAACTTCAAAACGGTGTGACAGTCAGGGAGCATCTGGGAGTTCAGGGGATTTGTGTTCGAGCCCAAAACGGTGTTCTTGAGTGTTTGGGAAGCAGGAAAAATGGCTTTCCTCACCTGAATGTCTTTCCAGATGGGATCCGTCTTCCAACCCTCCACTGCTCATTTAGGAGCAAATGGAATTTGTAGGTCTGAGTCGGCTCATTGTTCTGTGAATTAGTATCAAAAGAAAGAAGTCTAAAGCTGAAACAAGGAAGGATCCCTTTCAAACAAATGGTCCTACAATTGGATTTTTACTTCTGCTGTATTTCCTGTCATGTAAATTGTGGAACAACAGTTGATTTAGGAGGGAGCTGTGCTGCGGGGGTGATTTTCTATCTCTCCTTTCAAGCATTTCCTTGATTGAGCTCTGCTGACAGCTCGGCAGCCAGTGTGAATTCTCAGATGAGGCTAATTGACGCCGCAGCTCTCTTTGTCACTCACTCGCTCTTTTCACTCTCCATAATTTTTCATGCAAACCCAGCAAACCTCCAGTAACCCCATCGGCACCCGGGAAGCACGGCCGCTTAAACCAATCACAGATTGATTATCAAGGAGGAGAAACGCTCGTGGAAACACAGCTCGGAGGAAAATCAAGCCACTCCTTTAATTAGCATGGAGAATGAGTGTGTGTGTCCACATGGGAGAAGCCAAAGAAAACCTCCGGACTCCGGCTGTCACTGGTCAGACCATCGGCAGAACAGGAATGACACAAAGGTCAACAAAAGCTGCAAAAATAGCTCATTTACATTTTCTCTTGCAGCGTCTTGCGATCTGGTTTTGGCCCACAGGCCACAGGTTTGACCCCTCTCTTATGGATCTGTGTGGTTGACAGTGGCGGCCGGTGGCGTGGGGCACAGGTGGCGAGGGGCGCTTGTTTTGTCTGCCTACACCGCCAGCAGCAGGCGGTGTTAATTCACTTCCGCATTGACGGGAGCGCTCGTTTCCACACCCGTGCATTCACGGCACATTCCAAACTACACAACAGGTAGGCAACGATTATTTTTAATAAACTGGTTTCTTCAACACTGCCCGCCTGGAATGCGCAGGTATGGAAACGACCGCTTCCGCCAATGCGGAAGTGAATTAACGCCGCACCGCCTGCCGCTGGTGTAGGCGGACAAAACAAGCGTCCCTCGCCACCTGCGCCCCACGCCACCGGCCGCTACTGGTGGTTGAGCTTCTCCACCTGTACTCTTGTTTTGCAGCTTCTCTGAACAGATGGAGGAAGAAATGTCCAGACCAGCATGCTCTGGGACTGTAAGTTACTGCAGAGATGACCTTCTGAGACGCAGCAGTTTTAAGCACTGGGTTACCGTTTCCCCAGCCGGTCCCGTCTGTTTGGACAGAGTGAGGAACACTGTTGCTTTCGTTAATGATGACGGCAACAAAAATATTTTGTCAACGCCCCTTTTTTCCGTGACTAAAATGTCTCTTTAAAGACAGAAATTTGACGAGACGTATCTGTTGTTTTCGTTAACGAGACGAGACCAGACGAAAATATCAATATTTTAATGATCAAAATAAATCCAAGCAAATGCGATTCCCCCGGCTTGTTCAAACAGCCGGTGTGCTTTACTCTGAAAATATCAGCAATAGATGAGCTGCTTCCTGTTCCTGTTTGACCACGCCCATCAGCAGACCTGCACTGCACACAGGAGAGCGAGGCAGCAGCTTTGGCTCGGCGGGAGGGAAAGACGCAGTGATTTATGGACATACTTTAATCCTAATCCATCAGAAAAGAAAACGGAATGCCTCGCAGTGGGAGACGGAGGATCTAATCCAGCTGTTGACTGTTTGTTCCTCACTATGAAACAGCAATAGCAGCCCACCATTGATTGGTGAGGATTTTTTAAAATTGTTTTCCCAAGTACCTCATAACTCTTTATTTTTTATTTTTTATTTTTTTTTTTTTTTGATAATTCAGGTGTTGTCTTATTTTAAAGAAATATATTTTCACTCTTGTTTACAATTTGTATAGAGCAAATTCAGCTGAGGAATATGTATATCAAACTCAAGTTATGTTTGTCATTTCAGTTTTGAAGACGTCCATCAAGTGTACCCGAGGAATTAGTTTTGTTTGTTTTCAAGGTGGTATTTTCCTAATAACATCTTAATATTGTTTTTTTCGCTCCTCCAAAAGTAATAACAGGCAGTTACTCTTACCAGTTCAAATCAGTAACATAGAGATGACCAGTTTTAATAGAAGATCTCAGCCTTTATATCAGCATGGACATTATAAAAATAGCTGAAAGTATCAGCAAAACTCCCATTAACCCTCTCACTCTGTCTGGCAGAGCTCATATGAGCAGCTCAGCATTACTGAGGTTGTAAAGTATCAAACTCGTCCAGTTTCTTATTGTTGGTTTTGTGCCATTTCAGTATGTTATATTATGTTTGTTTTGTTTACAATCTCCTGTGTCTTTTTCCTCATGTATTGTTTAAGCCTCATTTTAATGACTAAAACTGAACTAAAACCCATTTGGTTTTCATCGACTCAAACTAGACTAAAACTATCAATTGTAGAAATGACTAAGCTGTGACTAAAACTAAAAAGCATTTAAAAGACTAAGACTACAACTAAATCAAACAAGGCTGCCAAAAGCAACACTGGTGAGGAAACAGCCGCAGGGACAACATGTGAAAGGCCGAGCCTGCAGAACCTCCTGAAGCTTCTTTAAAGGTGTAATAAGTTAGAAGTTTACTGGAGGCCTGGGAGATTGTAGCAGAGCTTACAGAGGCTGAAAGACCTCAGACTTTTCTCGTCTCTCATTTTGTGACTTTCCAACAATCAGAGCTAGAGGATCGACTTTAACGTGACTTTTGTAGCGCCTGATCCTTGAGGCACCTCTGGATCTGCTTCGGCAGACTTGATGGACGCCGCTGTCCTCTTCAGTGCAGTCCAGTCCTCCTCCATCCTTGCTGAACGGGGTGCTGTGGGGACTGACGTCCATCATCTGGGTCTTTTTCTGGTTTCTGCTCGCATTTTTTCCAGAGATGACGATCGGTGGCTGACATGACTGCCAGAACATCGGCAAAGACAAGATGTTCCAGATATGAGAACAAGATCCGCTGGATTCCATGAGGACAGTCTGATGTTGTTTCACACATCATCCAGTCACAAGATAGATAGATAGATAGATAGATAGATAGATAGATAGATAGATAGATAGATAGATAGATAGATAGATAGATACTTTATTAATCCCGAGGGAAATTGAAGGAACCAGACTGGGGAGCGGATGCAGCTCATCGTCCTCCAGACCTAACAGAGGATGTCGACAGTGTTTGTGTTCTGTGGTTTTCTGTTGTCATATTTTATCTAGAATAGATAAACAGTCAAGAAACTCCTCATCACATCCCTAGACTGCTTTGGAGGTCATGTTTTAAAGTATTCAGTTGCGCAGATATATATTGGTGATACTTATTGGTTCACCACAGGAAGATACCTCTAATTATGCCATGGACATACTGTTTACTGGATGTCTTTTCTGTCATAGCTGAGATTTGAAACCTGATTGGAAATCAGTAGTTCCACGTTCAGGGACCTTTGTTCTCACAGTGAAGATGTGCTTCGGACGGCTGATTTGACAGTCTGCAGTCAGTGAAGGATGAAAAAATGACAAGCAGCTGTTTTGTTTTCAAAGTTGCACATTTGGTGACGAAGCAGTTCTGACCTGTGTGGCAGAACGGAAGAGAAGCAGGCTGAGGGAAGACGACAGCGGGAGGAGAAGAGAGGAGGCGATAATGACGATGTTAAAGGGACGCGAGACAAACAAAGTGAGGCCGAGAGGGAAGTGAGTGACAGGAGGAGGACGACGTCCGGTCGCTGCAGAATGAAATGAAATGAAGAGACGTGCCGCTCATTTCCAGCTGTCTGTGTGTCAGCAAGCCGAGGGTTTGGTTTCACTTCCATTTGAACATGTCGCTCTGCTGGAGGACCTCAGTCACATTAACTCAGCTTTTCAGACTTTTACAGCGCTCTCCTCCACAATAGCCCCACTGTTTCTGCAGCCGGGTTCATCTGCGATTAGCAAGAGACTGAACTGAGGAGAGGGAGAAAGCTGAACCAGATCAGACTAGGGGGGATGCTGATGGAGGCACTGGTCCGGTGTGTCTCTGTGGCACCATCACCATGTTTATGCACACTGACTTCTTTGAGTACTTTTTTCCTCCCAGAACTCATTTATCTGCAGAAATGAGGAAAATGGTGTGGTCCAGATTTCAGATGCTGTTTGCCTTGAATCAGATCTCAGTGGGGTGAAGATTGTTCTCCTGCTTCTCAAAGACGTCATTATCGTCCCTCACCACATCCCATATCCCAAGATTCAAATCTGCTATATTTATATAGCACCAAACAGTGTTAACAGAGAGGAAAACCCACCAATAGGGTGTAGAGTGATATAAAATGGTAAATGTACCACACTTGCATCGTGCTTTTTGCCCTGCATGACAGAGCCCAAAGCGCTTCACACTGCAATATCACATTAACCCATTCTCTCCATACTTGGTGGTGGTAAGCTACTACTGTAGCCACAGCTGCCCTGGGGCAGACTGACGGAAGCGAGGCTGCCAATCTGCGCCATCGGCCTCTCCAACCACCACCAACCATTCGCTCTCACAACTTTCATACTAGGCAAGGTGGGTGAAGTGTCTTGCCCAAGCACACGACAGTTTTACGCCTGCGGGAGCGGGGATCAAACTGCCAACCTTCCGGTTATAAGATGACCAGCTCTACCAACTGAGCTACTGTCGCATGCCTCCACCCGCACCAAGCCGAAACTCCACCACAGCTGTGTCATCATGACGGTCTTGTTCGGTTCTGTATGTTGGCGATCGACTGGGGAGGACTTAGCAACCCTCCATCCCATTTGGTTAATCTTTAGACCCAAAATGCACCCAATGGGAAAGAGCTGGAGCAGCAGTTCAGGTGTGGTGGAGGGTCAGGGTGTCACCCGGCGTGCTGGGCCCAGGTGGACATGACTGTGACTGGTTCCTGGCCTGACCTGGGACCCCCTCACGCCCCCTGCTGGGACCTGGAGGCTTCAGCTGCAGGTCTGCTTTGGCGTCCTCCCTCAGATAAACGCCTGTCCTTCTCTTACATGTCTGGAGAGCTCAGGATGTTTTCTCCATGTGAGGAATGAAGACAGTCAGGCTCTGCTTTCCACTTATATTCACTGTATTCAGTCTTCTTAATGCAGGACACCTATTCATACCAGATAACCAAACAGGTTTACAAATAAAGCGAGAAAACACTTTTCTTCACTCATGATCTCTTTGAAAATTGTTTCTTTCTCCCTCCTTTTAAAAAACTTTTATGTTGAGACTCGTCTCCAGTCTCATTTTCAGTCCATAACACTCCACAAACTCATTCTGAAAAAAACTACTTATTATTCTTGTCACACAAGTCTAAAAACTGAAACCCGTCTCTCTTTCATTGAGGGTGTTCAGACAGTACCTCGTATTTGACATTTCTACTGACTCTTAAGGTTTTAACAACTTGTACTGGAAGAATAATCTATTGATGTGATTGCTGCAGTGAAATGATCTCTGGATTGTTGGTATAAAATGCCCCCCAATCCCCCCATTGTGGTGTTCGGAGCCACTTTGAACACAACTTTTTGAAAATGCAATAATGAAATGACTGCGTCTCCATGGAAACAGGAGGAGATGCAGCACTTTAACAATTACAAAAACAGCCCGTTTTTGAAACTAGCGAGTGAATCTAAGAAAGCTTGAATTTAAAAACTGTTGACCCTTTTGTTTCCCATCAGCCACGTCGTGCGGCACTTTTAGATCCTCGGCTCCGGTTTTATCAAGGATCCTGCGTCTCGTACAGAACATTATGTACTAGAAGGATTAAAACACAGCAGGGACTGGAAGGGGAAATATTCCGTTCTCTGACAGGAGAGACTCGTCTTTTGATGTTGTTTCCAGTACTTTAAGTAAAGAGAGAGAACAAAAGTTTGAGGAAGCCTGAATCCCAGCAGAGGGCGGTGATGAAAGGGGGACAGGGGTTGATGGCGGAGCAGGGAGGAACGGGAATTTGCAGCGTGTCACTTCAGCGAGGAGACGACCTGATTAAATATTCAGTTTGATATCTGATGAGTGTTTAACTCGCCTGACACTCGTCCTGGATGAGCCACAGCTGCACTCCGCAGTGACGGAGAAGACAGGCGGTTTTAAGAACTACCACAGACTCTCCACCCGGGGACAGAAGTGCCGCTCGGGAAAACAGCTGATATGAAATGAGCAGGTTCCGCATCACAGCAGAAGAAGAAGGCTTACGTAAGACTGCAGGTGACAGGATGAGTGCAGAGTGAACGAGGGTTCTGCTGTTTTCACAACACTCATCCTGCACAGGAGGGCCTGGTTTGGAGATGTGGTTAAAACTGTGGAAGCACCGGTAAGTAGGAGACCTCACCCTCATCCCGAGTACTGACCTGAGTCCTCAGAACAGCCGCACAGTCCACAGCAACAAGGCAATCGAACACAACATTTCAAGTCTGTTGTCATGGAGACGGGTGAAAACAGGACTGTACTGCAACTGTGCATGAACCAAAAGGTTCTTCTCTACATAGAACAATACTCTCTAAACATTAACAGTAGAGAACATGGAGAACGATACACTCTAAACATTAGCAATGGAGAATCAGAAACAGAATCAGAAATAGAATAGTCTTTATTGTCATTGCAACAAGTTACCGAAGTTACAAGTTACAACGAAATTACTGGGTTTTAAAGACGCCCAGGAAGCCAAATACGGCGCTCCGTCTTGAAAAGGAAACAGAGTTAAAGAAACTCAGACAGAGATTGGGGGAGAGGGGGAGGGGTGGTGGTAAAAAACAGATACGTCAATTCATATCGCAGTTCCAAAGGGAGTCGAGATTAGAAGTGAGAGACCAAAAAAAGCCAACCTGCGCACAAACACAGCAAGACACGTGAGATAAGCTGCTATCAGACTAGCGGATCAGCGGTCGCAGCTTCATCATCAGCGCAACACGTCATCACCACTAGGGGTCAGCAGAGAAGTGTGGTGGAGACGTTGAGAGTAGGGGAGGGAGTGTGTGTGGTGTGTGTGTGGCATTTCAGTTCGTCAGTTCATCAGGTAGTGTGTGTGGTTTGGCCCGCCTCCCCTTTGCGCTCCAGCTCGGATGGTCGCTGCTGGACGGCCTTGAACGAAGCAGTCCAGAGGTGAAGTTGGGTAGCAGCTGGGAGAGAGAGAGAGGGAAGATAGAGAGAGCAATCAATGTGTCCTTGAATCTTCAGGAGATGTTTCGTCTTCCAGGGTTCCAGACACAATCAGGAGGTCTCTTGTTTTGGCGGAAGGAGCCGTTTGACCTTCCTTTGCTTGGTTTCTCCACTTTCACACAGAAGCTGAAGTTTAACCCTCTTGGTGCTGGTGACGTCTGACTTGTGTCTCAATCGTCCATAATCCAAATTGTCCACCTTTCGAAAGAGTTCGCACAAGCGGTCAGTCTCAGCTTTTGCCCGTTGATTTGAAAAGACCGTCCTCCCTTGGACGTCTTTTGTGGTGGCGGTCTTCTTAATCCTCCAGAGGATCAGGTCACAGCACCGGCCAATCAGCAGCAGGCCGATCATCATAAATCCGAAAACGTAAACATCCACAATGACCTTGACGGACAGGGGTGCCAGGCATGTGACCCCCCTCCACTTCTCCCGGGCGTCCATCACATACCCAGCATGCCGAGTCCGACCCGGACAGGCAGGATCCCCCGCTCCTCTGCTCTTTGTTGAAAAACTCAAATCAATTGCGTAGAGAGACCAGCTGATCAGTTCCATGGTTAAGTCAAGTGATTCCTCCAGTAAAACAGACGAGACAGAGAGCAGCAGCAGAGACAAGAGGGAGGGAGGGGCAGGTAGGGAGCGATAGAAAAAGCGTCCGCCTCCTCCGAGAGCCAGCAAAAGAAAAGAAAAGAAAACATGGAGATTCGTATAGACAGAACACCGAGTTGGATCGTTACTACGGTGAACCTCGACTCTGAAGGACGACAGTGGGACAGGACTCGAGCTTTTCCCATCAGCTCCATTCTCCAGGACGGCGTTACGTCACTTCCTTGGCGACCATCTTTCCAGAGGGTAAAACAAACACGACGTCCCTTTAGGGTCGGATTGACAAAGAAGATCAGTTTTGGGGAATGTTTTATGCCACAGAAATACCAGAAACACAGCACAGGAAGTGAAGTGTGATGTGTTTCGCCCTCCGTTGCAGGTGCCGGGTGGGCGGAGCAAGGATTCATTCCTGGATGTCCTTTCTTGAGAATCTTCAAAGCCGTTTTTAAAAAGTTGTATTTTCACTTCCGCTGAGCACCATTGTTGTGTAAATGGACCCACAAAATACAACAAAAGTTTTAGCATTTTCAGTTGAAGTTGTTTCCGTGGAAACGAGTCCCTGCACGGTGCGGCACGGTGAAGCTGGTGGACAGTCCTTGTTGAATGGTGCAGGTGAGGAGTGAAGGCCGGCCGGCGGCGGCCGCTGCACATGTTGAAACACGGTTTATTGATGGTGAAGCTGCAGCATTGCGACCACCGGACACATCGACAGACCCGTCGAAGCGCTGACTGGACGGCTGACAGCGTCCTTCAGCAGGACTATAGGTTCTGGCAGAAAACCTGAAGTGCTTCAGGAATCCAGATCTCAGGTGTTATTGTGGAATCAGTTTGTGTGCAGGATGTGAGTCGAACCCGTCTGATGGCTAAACTTCCCTAAAGACCCAGGACTTCCTGGATTTGGAGCCTGATATCACACCGTCCACGCTTCAGAGAGGATTGTCGACATCCGGCCGGTGCTGTGTTGGAATGACTGACCTGAATCTGTGAAAGTTCCAGAGGTGTTCATCTCTAACAGCTAGAGAAGCACCATGATGGAGTCTCTGCTTGACTCTGGTCACTTCAGGTCACATCTTCTGTGAGGAAAAACACCTTCCTCTCTTTTCTGGGGCCGTTTATTCAGAATGAAGCTTCCGTCTCCTTGTTTCTTTGTGTCTTCAGAACCATGTTTCAGGTTTCTTTGCATCATTTCTTAATGAGCGCACTGCTGTCGTCATGAATTTTAATTTGGCAAAAAGACATGTCGCCTTCACCAGCATACATGAATAACAGAGCAGAGGAGGACGGCTGCTGGAGAACGAGAGCGGGAGGCTTCCAACCACAGTGACACGCCAGGCTGTAGGGAGACGGGCTCCCACTGGCTCTGCTCCTCCTCCTCCTCCTCCTCCTCCTCCTCCTCCTCCTCCTCCTCCACCACCTCCTCCTCTTCCTCCTCCTCCTCCTCCTCCTCCTCCTCCTCCACCCCCCCTCGCTGCGATCCTTGCCCGTCACCACAGCGGCCCTGATGGGAGCACGTGTAGCTGTTAGCATACAGTTTTAATTACAGGCGTGCTGGCGGTGGTGGTGCTGGGCATTGACATTAAATTTAATTAAGCCGTGCAGCAGTTCAGATAGAACATCGCCGTGCGCATCGGTTCCTTTATTTATTCCTTACCAGCTGCTTGTTCGGATGCAGTCTGCTGCAAACTGCGAGATTCGCTGCCAGAGCTTCAACAAACTCCCATCTGGTTTGAAATAAGACGGGTTGTTATTATTAGCACCTACAGTGGTTTTCTCATTAGTGTTCAGAGGATGACACGCTGTTAATTGACTTTTCAATCTCGTTCTGATTTGAAAATGTTCAAATGTATATCATCAACTGAACAACAACTAAAGAAATACATGTGCAGCAGATTTTATTAAACTTATTGTAACGATGCTCCTCATTTACTGTTAGAAAGTCTCTGGAAAAGACTTATGCAGCAATGAGCAGAGGCCGATAGTCACATGGTGAACTCTGCTCCTCCTCAATCCCAAAGAAACTCACCAGTGCTCCTAAAAACTGTGGTTACTCTGATTCGTGGAATAAAGATGTCTTCCTGTGCTCACTCACTTTGATCTGTTTTTCTCTTCTTACAGGCAACCCAAACATTTCTCTGCAGCGATATGGAAATCTGTCAACCAGCAGTCTTTAGAAGGGAGCGCGATCCGCCGAGGTGAAGCGAGCAGGACCGTGACAGGCTGCTGCAGCCGAAGGAAAACACGTCTGCAGACAAATAAAGACAGGAGCGAGACAAAAATCCCAGAATTGATTAAAACATCTTTTAGAAGCGCAGTGAGACACATTGATCTGCTCCCAGCAGGCTCTGGGAGTGGAGGTATGTGGGGCTGACGTACGCGAACAAAGCACCGCAGGAGCTCTTCTCTGGATGCAAATCAAGCAAACCTCCTGCCGGAGCTTCAGCTCAGAGGAGCCAGCGAAGCTACTGCAGAAAGAGGCAGCACTCTACTCCTCTACTCCTCTTCTGTACAGTCAGGATTTCTGTCAGTGGCACATGACAGTTTTTGTTTTATTTGTTTCTGGTCTTGAGGAACCTTCAACAGGCAGTTCAAACCTTTAAACATCATCCATCCTCCATCTGAACCAAGTCCTCAGTGCCCAGAGAGAAGCAGCCCCTCGCTGTTCTGCAGCGCACACACACACACACACACACACACACACACACACACACACACACACTGATGGTGACGTGACCAAATCCAGGCTCTGCTTCACCCGGGACACCAGCGGGAGATGAGCCGCTACGCTAACCAGGGCGCCGCTCCCACCGGCCTGCAGAAAGGAAGAAACGCCAATCCAGAGAGATCAAAGGTCAAAAGTCCCTCTGAGCTGCTGTCAGGAGGATTTCTGCTCCACGTCCACCGATCAGCCGTGATGTGAGGACCAGACTGACCGCGGACTGCTGCAGGTGTGGTGGCGTTAGCCGCAGACACTTCGGTGTTTAACCTCCATCATGAAGTCTTTCACCCTCTCACTGATTCACCTTTTACTTTCCACTTGGACCAGAATCCAGACGTGGACCACAGCAGACCGGAGAGCCACATCTGGAGATGCTGTGGCTCAGTCACTGTCACAGTCGCTCCAATCCCAGCACTTGTTGTTTTACAGCTTTTATCAAGTTTGACTACTACAATATACCAATAAAAAAACCTTTTTTAGAAAGTTGCTGGGCATTGTTCCTCCTGGATCCGAGGTTCGACTATCGGTGGAATCCTCCACTCCAGGACCCTGGAACAGACTTTCCCAGGGAGCTTGAGGAGTCTGATCCCCCTATAGTTGGAGCACATCCTCCGGTCCCCCTTTATAAACAGGGAGGCCACCACCCCGGTCTGCCAGTCCAGAGGCCCCGACCGCCACGCCATGTTACAGAGACGAGTCAACCAAGACAGTCCTGAACATCCAGAGACTGAAGGGACTCAGAGAGAACCTCAGCCACCCCGCTGCCTTGCCACTGTGCTGCCCAGTTTTTCATTTCATTTCAGAAAAGTTTCACATTTCCTCTGCAACGTTTTGAAAGCAATGTGAGTTTACACACACACACACACACACACACACACACACACACACAGGTTCTCCATCAGCGTGGTCTTTGAGAACGCAGACACACACACACTGTGTCGATCCATCACTGTGTTGTTTGGACTCGTTGTGCAGATGCTAAAATGTCAGCCTATAAATAGAAAGACATGGGTGAAGGAGCAGAGCAGCAGCAACAATTACACTTCCATCCCCTTCTCATGTCTCTCTCCGTTTCCCCAACACACAGCCGGCGTTTCTTCGGAGCTAAATAACCTTTCAAAATGCAGAAGTGTGTTTTTCCTTCAGCCGACCGGAAGACAAACACTTTGCATATGTCAGGAGAGGCAGAACACAGAAGCTTGACGAAGGAGTGTGAGACGTCCGCTCTGCTGCTCCGTCCTCAGGACGGCTCCTCCACTTCCCCCTCTCTGGGAAAATCAGAACCAGAGGAAAGCCAGCCGCTTAGACCAGGACCAGGACCAGGACCAGGACCAGGACCAGAGAGGTTGTGTCGTCCCTCACCTCCCACCTTGCTGTTGTTTCACCGACTGGAATCCAGCAGCAGTGATTCTTCCGCGATAACGTGACTGTTCTGAATGTGCCCGATCTGCTCGCCGTCCGTCTTCCTCCATCCTCCTCCGTCAGCGGAGCCGGTGACATTTACGACTGTCACTAAATCCTCTGGATCTGAGAGGTCGGCATTTCCAGCGTTTTCCTGGAGAGACTGAGAGCAGCTCGTCCATCACTCACTCACTCCGCATGCTAATAATAGAATGAGTTACACTCGGCCGTCTCGGTCTCTAAATTGGCTCTCTCACTCGGTGGCGTCAATAAAATGTGTCAAATTACAGCGAGAACAAAAAAAAAATCCTGTTCTTTCACTGGATCTTTGTCCAAATACCAGCTATTGTTCTTGGTTGTTCCTGACTGCCTCAGCAGGTGTGAATGGTTGTTTTATTGTAATCAGTATTGATCAGTAATGTGTTGATTCTGCTGGTGAGAATGTTCATTTCACCGCTGACAGGCGTCACCACATTATTCACTATGTAGAATTTGCCATGAAGTGAGTCAGTGACTAAGGACTGCAGATCAGATAAAACTTGCTTTTCTTTGTAAAATGTTTCAAAGACACATTTTATCCAACCCAGTGCTTTAATGACTTCAGTCTCTCAGGTTGTGGATCAAACCGTAGCGCCGATGCTGCATTTATTACCACGCTGAACCACATTTACACGGTGAAGATTCTAAGCAAAAACACAAAACTTTCACTGTGTTTTGGGTTTTTACACGATAACGAAGCAAAAGAACTTTTCAAAACGCTGGAACTGAACAGGTGTTCTGTTCTCCGTGTTCTCCACCGTTGGTGTTTACAGTGGACTGTTCTCTGTGTTCTCCATTGTTAATGTTGTAGTGTATTGGACGTGCTGTGCACGAGGTGTGCACATGGTGTGAATGCAGTGTGCACGTGCTGTCCCAGCGCTGCCCGAGTGTTTCTAAAAGTCTGATTTTCCCCGTTGACCCGACGACGGAGCGTTTTGGGAAAGTTGTGTTTCCAGAGGCTCTGAGCGCCGTCGCCATGGAAACGGATCCCAAGAACGCCGTCAGTGTTTTGCGTCGTCGCTGCAGACGCGACGTTGTGATCGGGGCCTGAGCCGTGATCCGATCCGCTCTGCATCAGTTTTCCTGATCAACGCCGGGAAGTGAAGGGAGTCGTCCTCCATCCGCTCTGACAGCCTGACAGCTGGATGACAAGACGCCGCCGCCGCCGCCGCCGCAGTGGAGGAGGAGACTTTGTTTTCCCTTCGGCTGAGGAGGAAACGCTGCTCTCAAAGTTCACAACCACTTTGGGTGTCAGAGAGTCGCTTTCTGTCATCCGACTGACAGCTGATCTTTCTTTTCAGATGTCGCTTGTGTAACGTTTTTACGCAAATTCCTTCTCCTTCGCTGAATGTTAAGTAGCTCTTTAGAAATACCAAAAGATGAGGCAGGTCGGCGAGTAAACGCCTCCCACGCCGAGGAGAAGCCTCGCCGTGTTGATGTACAGTGCTGGGAGATGAGTCACTTCTGCTTCTGCTCCTCTCACCGTCCGACTGCCTCAACGCTTCAGCAGCTTCGGTTCTGTTTACTCACCTTTCAACCGCAGCGTCGACTCGCCGCTGACAGGGAACGGATGCAGCACGCCAAAAACATCAACCTCTGTTTCCTAACCTCTGGCAAAAAGTGAGAGCTCACATTAAAATTTCAAAATTACAGTCAACTATGGGAAAGATTTGCTGCATTGTTACAATCAGACAAACTAACAACATCACAACGAGAGTGAATTTCTCAATCAGCTGCTCTCATTCCAATCACAACAAACCATCTTTGATGGATTCACCGATAAAAGAATGAAAAAAGTCAAAGAAGATCAGAGTTTCATGAAAATCAGCCCAGAGACTGTAAACCTTCCTTTATTTAAACAGAAGTTTGATCGTTTTTTTCTGCTTTCATGGACAAGACAGTGAGCACAAACTTTTCCATACTTTCTTCTCCAAGAGATCAATTAATCATTCTGAAGGTTTCTAAATGACTCAAGTTATTGTTTCCACTAAAGAGAAGCAAATAAACTCAATTCCATTTTCTAAAACAACAGTGATTTCAAGATGCTTTGATGGAGAAAAACCAATAATTCCACCTGAGAAACAAGGAGACAGTGGAAGAGAAAAACTCTCTTCAACAGGAAGAAACCTGCAGAACCAGAGTCAGAGGAGGAGGGTTCCTGCTGATCGGGTGATGTTAGACGGAGGGGATAGAAGTAGAGAACAGGACAGACAGACGGATTGTGTGGAGGGATTCAAACCCAGGTCCAGGTTGAGGGGTTGGTATTCTCCATTCAGGTCAAATTGCTCTTCATTCCAAACTGATTACAGTTTTACACTGTTTCATCGGTTCCTCATGTCAAACCATGAACTCCTCCTGACTCCTCAGCCACAGTCTGCCTGAATCTGGACGCTTCGGTCTGCTGCTGCCCTCAGACCGACATATGCAGTTCTGCTTCAGCAGAACCAAACTGTCAGCATGTGAGAACGAAACGTGTCTGAAAACTCGCGCCGTCTGGAGTTTCCTGCCGAACGCGGATCATTTCATTCTCAGATCGATAGGAGACGCGACGGCCTCTCCGACAGCGTGACGGAAATCACAGCTTCCTGACGCCGGGTACAAACAAGCGGCGTTTTGAATTAACGGGATGCAGAACGCTCGGGGCGGACTCGCTGCAGCCTTGACGTCTAGTTTGGATTCTGCCTGATAGCATTTGTTGTACTTCGCTGCGTCCCCCTCTGATTCCGTCGTCTGTCACACTCCGCTGTGTCTGCGCCTGCCAAGAAGACTTTCAGACGTCTCCGCCTGAGCACGGAAGACAGCTTGTTTACTGGGAGTATCACCATCTCGGCGTCGCCGCCGCCGCCGCTTAATGCTACGGCGAGAAAATTCAAGTGAGAAGAGAAAAGATGTGAATATTCAGACCCGCACATGAATAACAGATATTACACTCAGTGACAGGCAGGAAAGAGAGATGGAACTCACACACATTCCTCACGCTGAAATAATATTAACTTTCAAGAAGCTACACACAGCAGGAAGGGTTACTGTCACATCAGAGCCACCACAAACGCTACAGCGAGTGGAAAGCAGGCGCTGGCGCCTCGCAACTCTTCCTGCCTCCACAGATTACAGAAAACACTCAGAGACTTTCTGCAGATCCAGACTCAGGATCGGGGGTGGAAAGAGAGCAGAAGAGGACGGACAGGTCGTTGGGAGGGGTTCAAACCGTGGTTCCGGTTGGGGGTTCAGGATTCGAACCGTGGTTCAGTGACAATCCAAACACGGAAGCGACCATCAGCAGCAGTAGACCTGAGGTGAAGACACCGTCAGTACCTGGAAACTGTTCAGAGGATTTTTCTTCACGTTTTACTAAATGTTCAGATTTCAATCTGCTCATTTCACTGGTTTTCCAATTTGTTCCTTTCAGTTCGAGTCACGTTAGAGAAAACAGGTTTGGAGCTGAAAACCATTGAGCTGAGCACGAGGCTGCGCCACCCCTGACCTCTGACCCCGCGGTGGCTCAGGAGCTGCCCCAGCCTGGAGCCGTGATGGCGGCTCGGTGTAATTGGAGAAGGAGAAGCGGTGTGAGGCACTAATAAGCTGCTGCATCGATTTGCTGCCGGTCCCTCCGAACGCCGGAGGGTCAGCGTGGACAGATCATCGCTGTTTCGCTCTCTCTGGGTTCTAATAGACTCGCTTGTCAACAAGATGCTCTTTTAAAGATGTACACTTGTTAGATAATGGGTTTGTTCTTCCCGGATGTATTCCAGTCCACCAATCTGAGCCGTTAAACGGGCCGCAGGCTGCGTTTCCTGGGCTGAAGCTTCACCAGTCGTCCTGTCGTTTGTCTCCTTCCTGTTTGTGGTGATTCTGGTGAGAACAGGAGTCTGAATCCTGCACCTCCGGAGCCACATGGGGGTCTTCAGACCGGCTGCTGGGCTCCACGAAGCCGCCGGGAAATGTCAAGTTCTTGAACGTTATCTGCTGCTCGTCTTGTTTCTCTCCCAACCAAACAAACGTCTGTCTCAGGCTGTTTAACGGGCTCCATGCAGAATCCGGCCGCTGAAAGACAAGAACAAACTTAAATGAGGAATTTTTGGATCATTTACTGACAAATGATGTATCCGCAGTCGCTGTCCTCTTAAGCACTCAGAAAGTCTCAGACAGGCAGTTTTGTAGAGAAGCTGAACAAAACAGACTTTTCTCCATTGAAGTTTTGAGAGATTCCTGAGTGTTAGCGGTCCCTCGCTGAGCCTCTGCCAGGCAGCTGCTGAAATACAGACAACAGCATTGTTTTCCTGTCCCGCAGACTGAGGAGGATTGAGACTCCCCGGTGAGAAGCAGAGCTGAAATCTACATTGTCATCCAGGAGCGGCTTCAAAACGGCACAGATGGCGCCGAAGAACATCTTAAAGTAAATGAAGACTAAAGAGCCGAGGAGGGAAAGAAACAGAAGTGGTGTGATCAGATTGAAAGCCTTCATCGTGCGACCCCGACGAAATCCCAGACCTCGACTCCCAGTTAAAGAAAGTTCCTCAGGAAGCGACGAGGGTCGTCCAGCCTCAGGAGAAACCACATCCAGAAGACACATAACCACCCAGACCTCCCTCCACTGTCTGCAGACGCTGCTGTTCAAACATGTCAGTAAAATTACACCCTTTTAACTCAAAAGACAATTTTCTTGGCAAACCAGGAAAGTGACTTTTCATTGCGCGTTTACGATCCAACACTTCACGGAACAGATGGTTTCTCTTTGAGACGGGATCCTTCAGATTCCTTATTTCCCTCTCATGAAGGAATTCAAGCTAATTCTTCTTTGTTGACGGACGCCTTCGTCTAACGGGCGGCTTCATCTGCGATCAGAGCAGAAGCAGCACTCGGAGGACGTCACCTCAAAACCCCCCAGCCAGGTTACCGGATGCTTCAGACCTCGGCGCTGCATCGGCTCAGCGTGGAAGAAGACTGGGCAGAACGTGGTTCTTCACGTCCGTCTGTCCGTTTTCTGAGCCGCTTGTCCTTCTCAGGGTGGCGGGGCGCTGGAGCCAAGCCGAACCCATTTTCTAGACCGAGCGGGTCTTTTCTTTAGCTATCTATACACACAAGTGTTCCTGATGAGTGGGGTGTAATCTGGATCCTCGACCCAAGACAGTAAAACCGCGCTTCATTCAGAAGAACAGTGGGTTTTGAGATTTTCCATCAACAGGGAGCATATTGTGATTCTAATGGAGGACAAAAGTCTGCAACAGTCAGCCGTCTTTGATGCTTTCAAGGCAATTTCAGAGCGTAGCAAGGCGATAATTCAATTCTTACAGCTCCTTTGATTCTGCGGCTCACAAAAGGCTCCAGAGCTTCTGATGAAATGATCGACTGATTTCAGCTCTTCTCAGGGGAAATGGAAGACCGCTGTCTGTTTCGGTCAAAACGTCACCAAAAGTCCACGTTTCTTTTCTGTGAAGAGTGTCCCGTCATTTCTGTGTTTTCAGTCAATAAAACCAAAATGTTTTGATCATCTTGCTGCCAGAAATCGCAGCGTGCCGACGCCACGGAGACGCCACAGGAAGCACAGGTGCAGCTGGCGGACCAACCGGTAATCATCCTGCACTCAAGCTAATAATGGAGGTTCAGCGTCCATCGTGCTAGGAAGGATCCCAACGTCTCTCAGACGCACTCATCCTCTCAGCTGGAAGTGCAAACCCCTTTCAGAATAAGACTGAATGTGATCACAAACAGGCAACAAGATGAATCATACAACAGATGAAAAAAAATCCATAAATAGCGTGGACTCTTTCTGGAGACATGCAACTACAAAGTGTGCAAACATGAAAGCCAGTGAATGAAAAATGTATTTCCACATGAGGGAGGTCTCTGTATTATTAACATGAGAAGGTCGTAATGGCCTGGGCGGCTTGTGAGGGGGCCGCATCCCATGGGAACAGAAAAATTACCTCTGCATTTTCATCATGAGGCACAGAAAAAAAAAAAACAATCTTTGAACTTATTTCTTCCATCAAAATGATGACAAAAGATCTTTAGTGATTTTTAAAGGCTCCATTTATACGAGCTTTAAAGTGAAAACGTACGATTGTCAACTCTATCAGACAGAAAACACCACAAAATCCAGAAAACACAACAAACCCAGAAAACACTACAAAATTCAGTAAATGCCACAAAACCCTGAACACACGGCAAAATTCACAGACACAACAGAAATGTTGTCTGAACTTTGTAGTGTTTCTTTTTACCTGGCAGTGTTTTGTGAGTCTTGTCTTATTTTGTGTTCATGTCATCGTGTTTTGAACTTCCAGCCAGAGAACTGGGAATCTTTTGAAAATCCCCCGTGTGTGTGGACGTCTCCTGCTTTCTGACCTGTTCATGTCTCTGTCCCTCGGTCGTCTTTTCCAACAGAACGTTCAGCATTTCCGTGTTTCTGTCCTGAGAAGACAGCGGTCTGTCCAGCGTCTTCTGAACATCTTCAGCCTCCAGTTCAACCATAAACTGTGAACTGAAAGAGTGTTTTCAGGCGACTGTGTGGCAGGAAAGCTGCCCGGTGCGCCTCTGTTCGTCCTGTCTGCAGGACTCAGTACGGGAAAATATCGCCACCTAATGATGCTACGTGGAATTTCAGAAAGCTAAAGCGACACGCTAACCCGAAGAACAACAATAACAAAAATACACCCTCATTTTGATTTCCTTATCGCTTGTAAACCTGCAGACAGAAGGTGTGGAGTGAAGCACGCTGAAGAGGAGCAGGAGGAAGACGGAGGAAGCAGCGAAGACAAAAGACGAGCGTTTGTCAGATTTGTGGGAAACAAGGCCGTCGTCTGCAGGCTGACGTGACAGCTGGGGGATGTTTGGCTGCACTTCCAACGCTTCGTCTGCCGCTGCTGAAACAGAGCCCACCGCCACAAAGAGGATCAGGAGATTTGGCGAAGAAGCCGCACACTGCCGCCGCTTTGAACCTGTCTGCCGGCGTGACGCACTGCGGAGGAGCGAAGGCAGCGCTTCTTTGTTTCCTCTTTACCAATATTACAAGCAGCCGAGCGGCTGCGCTGCAGGTTAAACTCCTCGCGATATGAGGAGCGTCGGAGGTGGGCGTGGCCAGCGAGGCGAGAGCGGAGCTGAAACGGAGGAGGCTGAGCGGCTGCGGCTCAGCTGGAGAACCGGCTCATCCATTAATCACAGGGTCCGCGGCTCCTCACCTCCTCTGGAGGGCCACATGTTCACCGGTCCCTCGGCGCCCAGCTCCTCCGTGGCGAGAGACACGTGGACGACGGGTCACCGAGCATCTGCTCGACAAGGCAGATTAACCTCGCACCGGGACTCGTGCGTCTGATACGCCGTTTGAGGACTGAGTCTGGGAAAGACGACCTCAGGCCAGATTACATGAGAACGCTGCTCCGAGCCAATGAAGCTTCTGGAAACCAGCTTCCTCGGTGGTCTCAGTTTGATCAGTCATGTTGTGTGCTCCACATGCACTGGCAGCATTTACATGAGTCTGAACTCTCCTTTAATTCTGAACTAAAGTTAATTCTGCTCTAAAATGACGATATAAACACTGAATTCTGAATGAAAATGCTTATTCCAAGTTAAACTGAACTCTGAATGAAGTGGCTGGGTTATTTTGATCTTCAAGAGGAATTAAATCATTCCTGGCTCATGTAAATCTTTATTCCTCTGGTCGTTCTGCTTGTTCTCTGAAGACGCTCATGTTCCAAGATGGCCGCCCAGACCGAGCGTTGGACTCCAACAGAGATGATTTATTTAATGGTCCCTTCCAAGAGGTAGAGCTGCTTTACTTCCTGTCGACGTAAATGCGTCACTTCCTCCTTCTGTCCAATCAGAACCTTCACAGCCCCCGGATCTGGAGGGGAAATAAATAAAGAAGAATAAAAGTGTTTCCAATTCACTTTCCAATAACTTTCATTTAGCTCAGAATGATTAGTTGCTGACTGAAGAAACATCCTGTAACCAAACACAAGCAGCTCCAGCAGGCAGAACGGTTCCTGGTGAAAGACGAAGAACAGGACTGATGCTCCTGATCGCTGCTTCTGAAGAGACCTCAGGGAGCAGAAGAAGTCGACTCCTGAAGGCAGCAGAGTAAGAAAGCTCGCTCAGTGGCGGTCAGGCCTGTTGAGCAATAGATTTTCAGAAAAGAATAACAGCAAAAGAGACAAAGCCAAGAGATCAAAAGCAGACGGTGATCAGTCATCGACCTGTTGATCAGTTCATCCTCTGACCGACGAGGTCAGATTCAACGAAACATTCAACTGAATCCTGGAAAGAAAAATCTGATGTGAACAGCAGGAGGACGGATGGAAAGAGTCGGTTTGAGCTGCGTAACGTGTGGAAAATCCTCAGTAATAAAGCTTCGACGTGCTTCTTCTCGGACATACTTCTTCTGCGTGTTTCCTTTTTAAAAAAGTAACTTCTTAGGATTTTAGCTTTTAATGAATGTTGCACTGACTGGAGAGCACTTTTAATTTCACTGTACCTGTGACAATGACAAATAAAGATCTATGTATCCATCTCGCTATCTTCTCAGCCTCGCAAACTCTTCACACGCCGCTCTCACATTGCTCACACACACACTGCTCTATGTAAATACTGAATGCTAGCGTTTGAATATTCATGTTTTCATGCTTCCATCCGTCAGGATGAAAGAGTGTGAGAGAAACTGTCTTGTGAGTCCAAACATAAAGAGCCAGCTCTGCTCAGCTGGGAAAGGTTTAAAACCCTGGACTTGCAGCCACGCAGTCGTTCTTACGCTCCTCTGTTTCGGTTCTCCAAAGCTTTCAGAACGTTAAGCTGTTAAACATGTGATTTTAATTCCTTCTGCTGATGTTATTTTCTTTAAAATCATGTGGATTCTTTTTGTTTCACAGACTTCAAAGAATCTTAAGTCACGGACTGAAAGGATAAAACAAGCTAATCATTAAAGTTGCACTGATACCGCTTTCATAAAGGATGAGGACGAGCTCTAAGCTTCACTGAGAAGCGATATGAGTCCAAATCAAACACCTCTGACAGAACACAAGTCACAGTTCCTCAATGTAAAGCGACACGTTTCACTACGATCCAAAGCTCCGTGGAGGAGTTTTAAGAGCAGCGAGACCATCTCTGTGAGGTCTGAAGGTTCAGACTGGAGATGAGCTGAGTGTGACGACAGGAGTGTTCAACCAGCGGGACGGATTCCTGTCAGTCCCTCCGGAGGTTTTCAGAGAGATCAGTGTGGATGCGGATCTCCTGGGAGGTGGTCAGACCCCTTCAGTCCCAGGTCCAGTCAGATCCCAGCTCAGCTGACTCAGAAACACTGCAGCATTTCACCTGTGAGTCAGGAGATGAGCGTGACCTCCACCCTGAGGAGAGACGCTCCGTCTTTATCCTTCATTCGGACCAGATGTACTTCTTGACTTCCTGCTGCAAAGGCCAGCTCTCCCTGGCTCGTGTGGAATTGCTGGTTTTCCTCTATGAAAGTGCCTTGAAGTGATTGGACTGGATCAGAAAAGTGAAGAAAAAATAGATATACTTGATTAATTCCTGGGTGAAACTGGAGCAACATCTGCAGCTCCACACAAAAGACCACAGCTTCAGTAGACGAGAGGTTAAAGGATCAACACAGCAGAGAAAAGTTCAATAAGCGACATTAAATGTTAATATTTACAGGTCGAAGCTGAAGCTTGGTCCAGACTACGGGATATTTCTGACCTCCCCCGACTGAAGACAACAGAAGACAGACAGCAGCAGATCCTCCTCTCCTGATGTTTTACTGGGTGACAGAGTCACTACGGAGCAGAACGCCGGAAGATTCTTCAGCTGAGAATCGCCTCCTTCACCGTCTGCCTGCCAAATCAGTCAAATGTGACTTTGAAAGGTTTTCCTTCATCCTGTGTTCATTATCTACACTCTCCCCTTTCAACACATGAGCGACTCTGACCAGAAAAAATCCCCCGAGACACATCGAGCACCCTCCTGCCGAGTGTCCCGGCTGAAGCACAGACTGGTGTGAGGACAGAAGAGTGAAACAGAAATGACACTGAGTTCAGTTGTCTGCAGGTGTTTCTGAGTAACGAGCCACAGGAAGGATGGAAAATGAAGAAGACTCACTTTAAACCCTCCTGCATTCAGGATAAATGCGGGTGTGTTGGAGGACCCACCTCGTCCTGAAGATTACAATATTCAATGATGACAGAATGAATTAAGAGCGATGCTCTTTGGTAAATGTTAACAGCAAACTAAAAGATGCAATTTACGTCCCGGCAGCACAGCATCATCGGCAGAGTCGATGCATTTCTGAGGACTGTGACTCACTGAATGGAGACTTTTTGCAGTAAATGTCAGTGTTTGAAATGTCAGGAATAATTTCAGACTCTCACAGCTGGAAGTCACCCAGAGGTTCTGGAATCGTGTGTTCGGCCTTCATCTGCCAGAACACAAAGGATGTTTCATCCCGCCACTTACAACCAAAGGCAGAAAGCAGAGCGTCAGCCAACAATTTGATTATTTAAATGTGTGTTCATCCCTCCTGATGAATGCTGAGAGGAGAAGCGGCGAGAAAACAAAAGGCTGCAATTTGTGCCTGTGCGCTGAGTGGCCTTTGATGGAGGGTCTGGGGCTGATCGATCTGATGGGGGGCAGAGGGGGCACATTTCAGAGGTGGAGATAAGAGCCGGACCGTGAAGGGCTGCATTTAGAGCTCTTATCGAGCCGGGCCGGTCGGCAGATCCTCACCACAGGACCGATCAGTCGCTCTGTTCGTCACAGGTTTCATGTTACATGTTTCAGTCTTCAGATCGGCGTTTGGTCACTTCGATACAGAAAGATGAAGGAAGAAACAGAAACACCACGGAAACAGCAAGTCCACTGGATTTCTGCAGGACGAGGAGACAGCGGCATCTGAAATATCTCCGCTAAATGACCTTGATTCAGTCCTATCAGTACCCCTGACCCTGACCCTGACCCTGACCCTGACCCCAGGACTCGTCCAGGTCTGCACCACAGACACAATCTCACCAGCAGATTTGTAGAAATGCAACAAAAACACAATTTTATCCATGTTTGGACGTAGGATTCTCTTTTGGGGTTCTAAAGATGAAGGAGTGTCTCACCTACAGTTTGGGGGATTGGTGGTGATGAAACACAGCCGAGGCTCCTGAGTCACGGTAAATCCTGTCTCAGCTCCCGTTCACACGACGTTTCAGGTCAAAAGGAGTTTTCACGTTTTCATTTCAGAAAAGTTTCTCGTTCAAAAACATTTAGAAAGATGCTCCTGTTTCCACGGCAACGGAAGAAACACTGAAAACGATGCAGTGAGCATGATGGGCCACCAGTTGTGACACACACACACACACACACACACACACACACACACACACACACACACTGCAGAGAACAATACACTCTAAAACTATCAAGACCAGGAGAATCTGGACTGGAACCAGGACCAGGACCAGGACCAATAGAAACTGGACTGGGAGTATAACATTGGAGGGAAACATTGTTCTTATTGCCTGACGACCAACCAGCGACTATTTACTACAGCAGTGGAGGACTGGACCAGAATGAGGACCAGGACCAGGACCAGAATGAGGACCAGGACCAGGACCAGGACCAGGATGAGGAGCAGCATTTCCAGAGGGAAGTCTCCTCTGAGCCTGGCTCTGCAGGTTTGGTCCTGTTCAGGGACTTTTCTCTTCCCACAGTTGGTTGAATTGCTGGATTTTCTCTGAGTTTGCCTTGAATTGCCTCTATTGTGTTTGTCGCTTTGTAAAAAAGTTAAACTGAATTTCTTTGATCTTCACTGAGACAGAGTTGGAGCGTTTTCGAAAAGTTCTCATTGTTTCATCTTCAGTGACTACGATGAGCATTTTCCTCTAAACAGACAGAAAACCAAACAGAGCGTTTCTGTTTCCAACTCTGGAAACGTTTTCAGTCTTCCTGCTGTTCCTGTTTCTTTTCAAAATGTTGGGTTTGTTGAGTTAGTTTCAGGAGGAAGTCTTCCCAAAGGCCTGAATAATCACCGTCTTCAGTTCTGCTGTGTCGGTGCTGATGGATTCATCTCCTGTGGCTCAATCTACAACAGGATATTAACAGCTGAGTGAGGAGAGCCAGTCGGCATCGTATCAAATCCTGAGAAGATCCACTGAGTGGGAAACCTCAGCTCTGCAGGACTCTGTAACGCCTCGCCTCCACTGTCTGAGGCGGCCGCTGCTCTCTGACGGTGGACTCCGGCTCCGGGGTCGGCTACACGCTGCGATCTCATGTCATGGATGTCGGCTTGGATTTGCTTTTCTGCTGTTTCCTGTTTCCTGGTTCAAATCACAGCAGAAAATCACAGCTGCTAAACTGGAAACTCCGTCTGCGTTTCCTCAGTCAGCTGATGCCGCCTCGCCTGACGTCGAGTCGGACGCACCGCTGGAAACGTGTCGGCTTGTTGTTGATCCTGTCATCCTCAGAGTTTAATGCACGTGTCTGAGATGGCGAGCTGGAGTGGAAATGTGTCGGTGTGGCTGATCGATTGTCTTCACTTTATATCTCTAACGTGATCAAATCTGGGTTCAGGGTTCTGAAGCCTGCACCTCCAGAGCCACATGTGGCTCTTCAGACCTGCTGGAATGGTTCCATGGAGCTCCACAGAACTCCTTATGATTATTATAATTCCTTATCTTTGGCTCAATAGTAGCTGTGAAAACGTAGAACAGCCTAACTATAAAAGATTGCATGAAAAAGAGTTGAAAGAGACAAAATAGCTCAAATGTCAAAAGATGCTAAAATCGAATTGGACTGTTTTTTAAATGTAACATTTGAGGCCGTATCAGAATAGCAACAACAGCTAAAAGTGACTCAAAGGTGATTGAAACGTCTAAAATAGCTGAAACACCTGAGATTGCAGTAAAAATCTTTTAATAAATTAATTAATATCACAGATGTTCTAAACTGCAGAGACAAAATTTATTTTTTTTTAAATTAAAAATTTCCGCTCCAGACTAATTTCATTTGGTGGAAAATCAAAAAAGTGTGTTTTGTTCAGAAATGCTGAGCAAAAATATTGACTGGATTCAGACAGGAAATCTGATCTGAGCATCATGTGATGGACATTGAACCATCAACCCTGCAACTGGAAAATGACCTGCCCCTGCTGCGCAGCCACACCCCCCCACCGCTGCCGCCGCTCCCCGGGGGGCTGAAGTGACCTCCTCGTGAGCTGATGCTGAAGCTATTTACATGGTGGAAGGAGAGCAGGTGTGGTGACACCGCCACACACACACACACACACACACACACACACACACACACACACACACAAGAGTGTGACGGATGCTGGCGCCGCCCAGGCTCCAGATAAAAGTGTTGAGCAGACGCTTCCATTATTAATAGTCGAGCTTTAATCGGGCCTGAATCGGGTCTAATGAGGCCGGTCGGTCCGGTCGGTCTCGGGGAAAACGCCCTCGGCGTTGTGGCGGTGGTGTTTGCGGCGCGGCGCGCGATCAAGCCTCACGACTGGAGAGCGATGGGGGAATCGAAGCGCTTGGTCTGTCAGCCTGCAGTGGAACCGTTATCGCCGCCTGAACGGCCTCATTAACCTTGGGCCGCCGCGCGCTGCCATCAACATGGAGGCTTAATGAAGTGTCGGGCGCCGCTGCGGGGCAGATAAGTGGACATTAGGTGGCGATAAGGAGGCGAGCCTCCACCTGTCTGCATGTTTTCGTGGAACTCCTCCCGGAATGAGTTCCTGCAGGAGTTCAGAGCCGCCATCTCTGAAGAAACGCTGCCTCTGAAAGCGTTCGCTGATATCTCCGTCACATTTCCCGCCACCTACTTAATGCCTTCATGCCTTATTTCTTTTTTCAGACATTATTTCTCTGTAACTTTCTCACACTGAGCTCCCTCGGTAGTGTTTGGTAAGGGACACACTGCTGTTCCCACTCTTTCTAAACTTTAAAGTGACTTTCTCCTCTTGTTTAGAAGCAGCTTAATGATGCTAGCTAGCTGCTGAGTTCACCTGCATTGGGATCCCTGTGCTGTCAGCCAGGGGAGTTCAAAGGTCATGGGTTTGTGGAGGCTGTAACAGCAGGTGAGATTGGGATTCTGTCTTTAAACGGTGGAACTCCTCCTTTAACAGCGAGCTCAGCCTGCCTGGAGCAGTGTGAAGCTAGCTGTTGGTGGACGGACCGTCGACGCAGACGCTGCGGGAGCTGATTAGTGGAAACACACATCCCTGGCATATCGTGTGATATTAATACTGTCACTGTTAATGAAGTCAAATCAGTGGATCGCTGTAAAAAAAAAACAACAACAAAAAAAACATCCACCTATGTGAGTTAATTAGAGAATTTGATTTTATTCTGCTTTTCTATTTTCACCCTATTTTACAGAATGATTTCACCTTTTGACATATTAAAGATTGAAAACGCTCATATAACTGTTTTTACCTCGATAAACAACACGGACGGTGGAGCTGCCGTCAGCGGCTTCATGAGACCTGCTGCCGTCGACACATCAACAGAAATGAACCAGGAATGTTTAAAAAGCAGACTCGTTTCCACGGAAGCGTCTGGAAATTCTCATTGTTCAGTGAAATAACTGCAGATGTTTCCAGGTGCTGTCTTGGAATGAATGGCACATAAACGGCGCGGTGAGCCATAATGTGGATGTAAATGTGATGTAAATTTGAGAATTGAAAGCTGTTAGCCGTCACAGATTTGCATTTTCACTTAGCGCTGGATGTTTGAGTGTTTACTCGCAGAAATGCATTTTCCTCTGGCGTCGATGGAACGTGTGGAGATGTCAGCGTTGATTGTTTCCAATCTTCCACACTGTTTAAATCATTTGTGTTTCTTTATTTGCTGGAGGTTCAGGTTTATTCCTTGCAAAGCTTCCTTGTAGTGTTAGCACAATGAAAGCCACTCTCTAAACTAGAAAGTGGGGAATTTTGATCCCAGAGACTTTTTAAAGGGGTTTTCTGCACAGTGCATTGAACATAATCTTGTCTAAACTTGTTTTGGAATTCCTCCACTGTTTTCTCTGTAAAGGAGCTCTTTAGATGTTTACTAGATGTCTTTTCTTGCCTTTTCAATCAGACAAACTGAAATGTGTAATTCACTCAAGGAGAAAGTTCTCTCCATCCATCGTTTATCCCTCATCTAAAACTCACTTATTGCCAAAAATCCAAAAGTCCAAATTCAACTAAGAGAAGTCCTCCTTGGATTCAGGAGCCAAAATCCAGACACAGCAGGGGGCGGAGGAACAGCAGCACGCCTGAAACGCTGACGCCTGACACACACAGACTCAGCACACATCACGGACAGTGAGACAAGACGATCTGACAACCCGAACACAGACAGGGAGCCTTTATAAGCCTGGAGCACCAGGTCAAGACTAGTCAGGCACAGGTGAACGACATCAGGGAGGGAACAGCAATCAGAGGAGGAGGGGAACCGCAGAGCATGAAGCCAGAGACAACGTTAGAAACACCATAAACACAGACCGGACTAAACTTGAACCATGACGACAGCTGCTCATTCTGACGGTTGGAGATCTTTCTAGACCAGGTTTCCAGCAGTCTCTCAGATTCCTGTAGACAGCTCCTCGTTTCAGTGGGTCTCTCCGACCCGTCTTCATCCCCGAGGACAAAAACAGCTTCAGAGTTCGGAACCAGGAGTCCACTTCAGGACTTTCTGCAGAGGGGACAGAGCTGGACGTATCTGCAGAACCAGATTCATCAGCTGGTGTGTTACTGCTCCCCAACAGCGACATGAGGACAGCGCTCATGGCGAGGGAAGCTGCTTTCAGATCAGGATGTTTGCTTTTGAAAACCAGGCAGAGAGACGAGAAAGAAGCAGCCAAACAGCTCCCATTTTAAAAAGCCGCCCCAGAGGCGTGAGGCAGGGGATTGAGACACTGACTGCTGACAGTACGATCAGACAGCGCTCTGCTGGACACAGCTCTACAGGTTTAGAGCGGCCCGGCAGGAAGCCAGACACTCTTCCTGCTTCACACCAAGTCAGAGCCTCCTGCACAGAGTCAGCAGGAGGAAAATGTCCTCGGGCCTCGCCGCCGCTCTGCGGAGGTTTTTACCAACGTCGTCAACATCTTCAGGTTCCACCTGCCTCCGAACAGGCACAGTCATCCCTGTCCTCAAGGGGAACACCTGCTGCCCAACGACACACACACACACACACACACACACACACACACACACACACACACACACACACGTGACATGTATTCACTGTCTCATCCTCTGTGCGGAGTTCCACAGGGTTCTGTCTGAGAACCTCTTCTCTTCACACTATACATTCTTCCTGGAAGGAACATCATCAGGAAACTGACGATACACTAATCTTTTTTCATATCAGTTTTCTGCTCAACTCACTGCTACTCTGTGATTTGGAAATATGAATGGTGCTGAAGTCAGAAGCAGGTGTGCTGAAACACCTTTGTTAGAATCGAGTGGAGTAAAACCGGCCCTGCAGGGGCCCCTTCTCACCGTTTCTCCTGCCATGCTGCAGATGCATCAGTGCTGAAGTGACCAGTCGCCGAGTTCTCCAGTCAGACTGGCTAATTAATGAACCTATCAATCACACATCAAAGGCAGCAGCCTCAAAGGGCAGCGTTCCTTATTTAGAAATGTCAGGCGCCGCTGATGGAACAGAAGCAAGTCATATGCATGGAAACCCGTCTTCCTCCACCTCAGAAATGGCACTTTTTATGTGATTATCTGAGTAAGGCGTCGTTCTCCTGGTTACTGATTGACGAATGAGCCTCCTCCAGATCGCCACCTGCAGGTCGCAACCGGACCACACAGTCCAGAACCTCAGCAGCTGGAACTTCACGTCTTTTACCTGACTTTAGAAATGCTGATGGCTCAGTGCCGATCCAGGCCTGGAGAAATGGAGCAAAGCAAATGTTGAGAGAGCAGCTGTACTGAGAAGGTTTTTCCACATGTCAAGATCAAATGTTTCTTCTCATTAGGCGGGAGATGGTTGAGGACAGATTAGCTGTTTGTCTGTAAACATGCCAGGTGTTCATTCTGCTTGCTAAATAACTGCTTTCTGCAGGAAAATGGGCTTTCTGCCACATGATAATCACATCATGCTGTCTGCAGAGGAACTGTGTCAATGGCATCAAGTTTCAGTCTTGTCAGAAAGAACCCTGCCCCCGCTGAGAAACCACATCAAAAAGACTGGCGACGGCCTCGTCCTATCGCTCCCTCTCTTCTCGGGTCTTTGTGCCTCTCAGACCCTCCGACGGCGCCAGTAATGCAGCCAAATGAATCCAAAATGAGGCGTCTGAGAGGAGCTTCATGGCTTCATTAGGCGGCGGCTGCTGTGTGTTTGTACGGAAACCAGAGAAAGAGAAAACAGAGAGGAGAAGGATGCCAGACGGGAAACGAGGGCAGAAGAAGACTGGAGCTGCTTTTGATTTAACAAATAACAAGACAAATGTAAAAAAAAACAAAACTCTGCTTCACCTGTAACTTTCAGGTTTTTGCTTTACAGCTGCTCAGTAAATTCAATTCATCCATCTTCAACACTGCTTTGAAATGTATCATTATACAGAAAGAGTCCAGCTTCTTGAGAATATATCCGACTGTCTCTGCAGTGGGAAGACACTGGTTTGGATCCAAGCAGCAGTGAATGAAGGATCGGGGAGGACCCAGGACCAAACCTTGTGGAACACCGCAAGAGCGAGAAACAAAGACACAGAAAGTTTGAACTGCCAAGTAAGATCTGAACCATTAAAGGACCGCTGGTCCAAACCAGACGTCCGGCTGTCGTGGTCCACTGTGTCACATTCAGCAACTAAACGTGAAAGCACCAGAAGAACACAGTCGCAGAACCAAAACAGGAAACTGAAATGATTCTGAGGAGCAGCATCCAGCTTCCAAGGACCAAATGTCTGCAATGAAAGGTGAGGAGTGACGGCTGAGGAAGCATCCGGCCCCCCGTGGAGGGGAACTGTTCCTCCAGGGTGTGTGGTTTCCCTGCGGACCGTCTGATTGTTCTGAACAACGTCCGAGGCTCCTGGCAGCTGCTGCTGTCAACTCTTCCTGAGTTTCTCTTGATTTCCAGTTTGTCGGCCGCCATCTGTCTCTGCAGCCACTTCGTCCTCCCACGCTGAGCTGTCCTGGACTTGACCCGGCCGTGACCCCGGGACGCCGCCTCTCCTGAACCTCTGCCTGCTGCCTGCTGTCCCAGCAGACTGAGCTGACTCAGACGCAGGAGGGAAAAGTGAAAATACAGCAGCGATGTTTACCTCGACTATTTTTACACCCCTCTCCCGTGGCAGCTTTCGACTTACTGCTTCTACCTCTGAGGGACTCCAGCCGTTTTATTACATTTCTATCTCTTGAATTATTCCCAGAAAACATCAGTTTTGTGTCCCCGTTTCTTTTCTTTTCTGCATGAGAGAGTTTCAGTGAAGGAAGACGCTTTCGTTCAAGAAACAATGAAACCGTACTGAAAAATTTACAGCTCTGATACGAGGCGCCTTTGCTTTTTTGTGCTCGGATTGTCAGAATACCTCTTTTTTTTATTTATTTTGAACTTGTTGTGGGTCTCTGCTGGCCGGCAAGGAGCAGGTCTACATGTCGGTCGGCTGTCGGATCAAAATTAATCCTGAAAGGAAAGAAGCGATTAAAGTCTGGATGGAAGTGATCCAATTATCAATAGACCAAATCTCACGTGCACGCTGCTGGAGACAGGCAGCAGGAAGGGTCCCCGGCCCCGGCCCCGGCCCCGGCCCCGGCCCCGGCCCCGACCTCGGCCTCGGCCTCGGCCCCAGAGCAATCTGGGGCTCACTGTCTCTCTGAAGACATGCTGAAGTGCAGTCAGGCTGAGGAACAGGAGAAGAGAAGAGAAGAAGCTTCAAACATCAAAACGATTCAGTAAAGACGATGAAAACAGGAGACAACATGTAGCTGTGGTTACATGCACATAAAGTAATCTGATTACATCTAATTAAATGTGCTGACACCGTAGAAACGCTTCTGCCTGATTATATCTGCACCATCCCAGTGAAGTGAGGAGGTTGGAGTCTGGTTTGTGGCCTGATGCTGCTTCATGTTGACAGCGGATTGATTCCTGACAGTTGGAGCTTTGATTCCACTGGGAGGCGTGAAAGGAGCGCAGTGATCCGGGTCGCGTCCCGTCTCCTCGCGGCGACACTGAGAGGACGTTACTGAGAGTTTACAGTTTAAAACAGTCTTTAAAAAAGGAAGCAGCACAAGCATGATCACTCCATTTAATTCCATTTTTGATCTTGGCGGGCCCCGGGTAAAGTCAGCCGTGAAATTCATGTCACAAACAGCAAACGTCCCAGTGCAAAGCATCATGGGATTGATACGCTGAAATGAATCAGGTCACAGGTCCAGATTGAAAGTGACTCTGTGAACGACCTGATCAATCGAGAGCTTTGTGGCGCTGTGCTGATATTTCAATGTCTCTTCTACAATCACCAGCAGGCCCTCAGGACACAAACCAATCCAGCCGATCAGCTGTTCACGAAGCAGTGATGTGCAGAGAAGAAGTTCAGCTGCAGGTCGAACGTGGAACAAGAACAAAGCAACTCCTCGTAATCACCCTGCGATGGCTGGAGCCTGCCTGATCAGGATTTATATCGTCTGTCCTGGCCTCTGTGTTCCCGCAGAACGCGCTGATGATGAAAAAGGTTGTTTTGCATTAAGTCAGAATGAAAACACACACACACACCCTGACACAAAAATCAATCTAGATTTGACCATTAGTAATGTACCAGCAACAGCTTGGTAATGTGTGCTGGTTATTAGTCACAGATGTAGGAGCAGAGTGAGGAAACACACACACACACACACACACACACACACACGCGCGCGATTTTAAAAAGATCTATAAATAGTCCGGGCTGTTACCAAGTGCATGAGAGAACACACTTATTAATATTCAGGGTCTCACTGTAATTTCCCCTCTAATCAAAAGACAGAATCTGCTGCTGAATCTGAATCACCGCTGACCTGTACACACACACACACACACACACACACACACACACACACACACACACACACACACACACACCTACACACACACACACACACACACACACACACACACACACACACACACACACACACGTGGAAATCAACTTTCATGTGAAATCCCACAAGGCATGATATGAAGACACACTTGTCAACATCTTTTTGAACACGTGTGGAGAACACACACACCGACTCACAACACAGTATCTTCACAAAAGACATGATCCACTGATGAAAATGGTCAGAATGTGAAGTACACAGCGATACAGCTCTCTCTCTCTCTCCCACACACACACACACACACACACACACACACACACACACACACACACACACCACACACACACACACACATTTAAATCGCATTTCACACTGGTGGCTAATTGCTGGAGCGATGGTTCCTCTAATGACTTTTCAAGGGAGAAAAAAAAGGAAAGAAACGTGCAGAGAATATCTCAGCTGTCCTGATTGACCAACACACACATGCACACACACACACACACACACACACACACACACACACACACACTGGTGGTGAGTCGTCGCAGTTCAGCTGAAGGGCTTCAGGGACGGAGCCAGCGAAGCTGCTAATGTTGGCGTCTTGGTTTACGGTTATTAAAATGCCTGGAAATGGCTGTAATGAAATAGTCGTGGATTAAAGTTTGGAGCGTAATGCAGTAAGAAAGCATGACTGCTCATTCGAAATGGAACAAGGCCCAGAAGGCTTAGCAGAACATTGCTTTTTTTTCCCCTTTTCTTTTTTTAAATCCTTTTTTTAACTTTTTACTTGAAGTCCTGAATTAACATCAGAGCAGCGTTGAGGTGAGTTTCAGCTCTGTTAGGAGCCTGTTCATTGGAATCTCCATGTTCTCCCATTGATCATGCTTAAAGTGTATCGTTCTCCGTGGTTTCATTACAGAACAAGCAACAGCGCCAACTGCTGGACCAAAATGAGAACTACATCGTTTTTAAGCGTTTCTGTGTAAACAGGCATCATTCTCAAAATGTTACCATGTGAATGTGAAACTTTTCTGACTGGGTTTTCAGTCCTGGCTCCGGCCGCCGTGCGCCTGGCGCTGTAGCAGTCGTCACCCGAAACCCCCGGATGTTTTCTACATGGCGACGGCTCGCGAGTGTTTCCAAAAAGCTCTAAAGCGTTTTCCAAAAGTTGTGTTTTCAGCTCCGAGCACCGTTACCATGGAAACGGATTCTGGAATGCAATGGCAGTGCAGTGCCTCTGCCTGAACAGTGCTGTCGCTGTCCGTGGTGCTGAACCCTGAAGGCATCGTGGCCACTCTGGGTTTCTACTCAGAATAAATGAACTTTCAGTTTTCACGTCCAGTGAATTCAGCTCCGACTCTGGGATTTTAACCTCAACCTCACATGTGGCTTCAGATTCAAACCCAAGTCATTCTTATGATAATCCATCGTACCTTCTAATTCACAGAAATGTGAATTGACAGAGTGAGTAAGACAGGCTGGTTTCCTCCCTTCAGTCCTTTGATGTGGAAGACGAGCTTCGTCACAGCTCCTCCTCCTTCCTCTGCAGTGAGACAGTCCACTTCAGCTGGATTACTGTCTGACCGTCACACTGAGAACCCTTTACCCTGGAAAAGTCAGATCGGCCTGTCTTCACATTACCACTCCGCTCTGAAAGGCGGCATGTCGGCCTGCCGGAGCTGCGAGGCAGATGGACGGCTTCGACAATCGATTACTGACTCTGGAAAAGTTTCTTCTTCCGCCACGTGGCGGACGAGGCTCTCTCGCTCCCCATAATGACTCATTTCCTGCCTCTCAGAAGAAACTCTTTCAGCACAGCCAGAGGGGAGGTGATGGAGCTCGCAGAATGCAAATGAGGAGAACGCGGGTTAAATCGTATCCTCAGAGCACCTTCGCTCATTGATCTGCTGGAGCCGGAGAACCGTTTGAATGGAGTGGGTGAATCGGACCTCAGCGAGGTCCGAAGGTCTCGAACGCCTCATAGAAGATTACCGCTCGCTGAGGCTGCCTGAGTCGGATACTGAACGTTTTTCAGGGTATTTATTCTATTAGAATTTCCAAATTTCAGGGTAAATTACACATTTCCACTTTATTTATTTCATATTTCAAAATGAGTTTCACGCACTCTCAATGAATTGTACCTTTATTAATCCCACAAGGGGGGATTTCTTTTCATGCCCCTCTGTGGTCTATATCCTCCATTCCCTTTATTTTCATTCTTTTTTTCAGTGACACACGTCGACTGTGGGGAGGCCAGATCGACGGTCGACTCCACTGTGTATCTTATATGTGCAGCAGAACTGAGAATAAAGCTCAAAAACGCTCTAACCTCACAATTCAAATCAGGGAGCTACGGTTCGATAATTCAACGACTATCATGATTTTTGATGAATCTTTTTTTCCTTCACTTTATAGCTTCTTCCTTGAAACAAGGTTCAGCCATCTCTGAGATTTATACATAAATCAAAGTAAAAATTTATCTTCAGTTTCTTTTTTTATGTGAAATTAACAAGTGATCCAACAGGAAGGAGAAGAAAAAGAGTTTTGTCAATGTCCTTTCCATTTTCTTCATTAAAAACCAAAATGCTTCCAAACGTTAGCTTTTAATCCTGATGAGGAAATCTGACACTCTGGAGCTGCAGCGAATAGAACACAATGCTAAAGTCGTGAAACAGTACAAAACACGACACAAGGCCCACAATACAAGATTCCCATCCTCTGCCATTCTCCTCTTGTATAAAACTTAAAAGTTATATTTTGAGGAAACTTAAAATATGACATTTCCTCCTCAGTCTGCTGTTCGAGATCTGGACAGTTCTGTCAAACAACATGGTTCACATCAGTGTTACATGACAGAAGCTTCACAGAAACCCCACATTTATTGTTGGTGTTTCATTTTGTCATCTGTGTAACTATGAATTACCAATTGCATTTGAATGCCTCACACTGTAATGTCCCAGCTGCCCTGAACGCCTCTTGAGTGAACAGCAGCTGATCGGGTAAAAGATGGTTTTTACATCAAAACCAAGAACGCTGCTCGTCTCTGCCTTGAATAGCTGCAGCACTCTGCAGGAAGGGCCACAGCCTTTTTTTATTGATCCATTTTTTTATTGAACATATTGAACAAATTAACCGTTCACAATAATGACTGCTGTGGACTGCAGAGGAAACACACACAGATCAGCTGATCGAGAGCGACGCTGCCGCTCCGAGAAGAATCCAACCAAACTCTGGTATAACTTCTGGCAATGTCACGTCATATACACAAATCTCATGAGAACAGCCGGTGTTCTTTCTCATACTGGTTCTCAGGGGAAGGTTCCTGATACCAGGTGGCTTCTGACAAAACAGAGCGTCCGTCGCACGGCGTTCCTGAGAACTTGAAGACAAAGGGTTACTCCATATCAATGACAAATTCAAAAAACACCGGATCCAAACATTACATTTCCATTCCAGATATATATCACCTTCAAATAGTTTAAGTCACGGCAGAGGAACCAGCAAGAAGGAGGAAGTCAGCAACAAATCAAAGTTATATATATATATATAAAAAAAAACAACTAACATTAGCATCATTATAAGATAAATAGACCAGGGCATCATAATTATTAGTATTGTGATAATAGGAAACAGGGTTAGCGTTATTTATTTGGATTTACTAAGTTTCTTTATACTTTTCAGTAACAAGGATCAGTTTCCAGTGCAATGCTTGGGAGATTTTGTCATACAGGATTTATGGATAAAAAATTTACTTGATGATAAAATTATGATACTGTAGCGACCGCGGGGGTCGCTGGGGGCGCTAGAGGGCCGCTGCCCAGTGGACTGTGTTGTGCCGCAAGGCACCCTGGGAAACGGGACGGAGTTCGGGGGCCGTTCCGGGCCATTTGTGTGTGTTTTGTGGTTTATTTGTGTTTCCTTTCACTTTGGTTTGGTTTGCTTTGGTTGAGCAATAGAGCAGACCTCGCCTCGTCTTCTTGCCCGCAAGTCGCCGCTCCAACGCCACATTGGTGTCAGAAGTGGGATGGCGTACCCGCGACTCCAGAGGAAAGAAGACTACAACGAGCTACTGCTAGCCGTCGAGAAGGGCCTGGACCTTCTCCTGGGCCTGCTCCGGAGAGCTAAAGAGCCGGCTAGCGGAGAGTTCGCTCCCGCTAGCGCTGACAGCTCCGCCACACTAAAGACCCGCCAGGCCGCCGGGGGGCGGGAAGAAGACGACGCCCTGGCCGCCGTCATGAGGGACGGCGCCGCTGAAGCCGGAGCTCCGGCAGCCGTGAGCGGGAAAACGCCTGTAAAGCTGCCCAAATATGACGGCACCAGCCCGCTGGAAGTCTACATGAAGCAGACGCGGGTTGCAGCAGCGCACAATGGCTGGAGTGACCAAGACACCGCCGCGCACCTCGCCCTGGCTGTGGAGGGTGAGGCACAGCGGGTCCTCCTCGACTTGGTGCCTGGAGAAGAACGGGTGCTGCCCACTTTAATCACCGCACTCGAGCGACGCTTCGGGCGGGGCACAACAGAGGCCGCTGAGAGAGAGAAACTGAATAACCGCTGCCACCGAGAGGGGGAGAACCTGGGCTCCTTTGCAGCTGATGTGCAGCTGGTAGCGCGGCGGGGTTACCCCGCCTTTCCCGTGAACGTGCAGGGGGAACTGGCCCTCCACGCGTTCCTGCAGGGACTCACACCCGAGCGGTTGCAGCAACATGTGCAACTCGCCGCTCCGCAGACCCTGGAGGAGGCCCTCCGGGAAGCAGAGCGAGCTGAGACGATCCTCTCCACGCCGCGGGGCGGCGCCACATCACCGCCCCGGGTTCGACTGGCTGACACCGCCGAGGAAGACAGCGAAGCAGTCCGCCCGGCACAGCGCTCCACATCGCCCCTAACAACTCGCCGGGGGTGCTGTGAAAGTGACGGGTGCTATCGGTGTGGTGAACCAGGCCACATCGCGAGAAACTGTCCGGTGCCGGCCCCGAGAAGGCGAGCTCCAGCGATCGAGAAGCGGGGTGGCGCTATGAGGAAGCCGACCACCGACCCCCGCCGGGGCCAGTACACGCTGGTGGAGAGCTGCGGTCAGGCCGAGGAGCTGCACTGGTCCTGCTGTATCGACACCGCAGAGAGAAGCGTCATCCTGGGCACCCAGGATTGCAAGCGTCGGCCGAGCCGAAAGAGACGCTGCAAAAGAAAGGAGACTGACGACTCCGCCCACTCCGAGAAGCAGTCGTCAATTACGTCCGCTGAGCGAGAGGCCGACTCCGCTCCTGCAGAGCGGGCACCAACCACCGAGCGGGAGCAGGGCCCCGCCCCCTTCAAATAGCTGTCTCCAACTACGTCCGCCGACGAGAAACAGCGCCTCGCCGAGGCCACCCCCCCTGGTGGCCGCCCCACGTCAGAGGCCTCGCCGCTGCCGCCGTGCAGCCTCTCCGTGGCCCAGGGTTCGATGGGGGCCGGACGCTGCGAGGTGCCGCAGCATCATGTTCACCGCTGTGTCTCCTGTCCTTGGTCCGCCGGAGGGAGACCAGGGCGGGTCAGGAGGCGGAAGCGCAGGCGCATGGTGGCCTTTCACCGTAACCGGCTCTCCCTGTACCGGCATTTGGAGCCGCCTGGGGGGGGAGAAGCCGGCAACGAAAGACCTTGGACTGTTGACGCGGACCCCCGGCCGGGACCGGCGCCGGAGGGTCCGCGTTGTTTTTCGCGCCGCCGGAGACGGCCTGGACTGTTGGACTCTTTTGAGAACTTTTGTCCCTGGGACTAACGGGGTTTCGGGGACGTTAAACCCCTTGGGTGGGGGCTGTGTAGCGACCGCGGGGGTCGCTGGGGGCGCTAGAGGGCCGCTGCCCAGTGGACTGTGTTGTGCCGCAAGGCACCCTGGGAAACGGGACGGAGTTCGGGGGCCGTTCCAGGCCATTTGTGTGTGTTTTGTGGTTTATTTGTGTTTCCTTTCACTATGGTTGTGTTTTGCATTATTGTGTGCTGTTTGTGTCCTTTATTTACACATGTGTCGGACCGTGGGTCAAGGGGGTTACTTGGGGGGTGACCTGGGGCCTACGGGCCGCCATAATTTGTCTCGGTGTTGGTGTGTCATGTTCCCTTGCTTGGTTGTTTTCACAAAAAAGCTTTGGTTGAGCAATAGAGCAGACCTCGCCTCATCTTCTTGCCTGCAAGTCACCGCTCGAACGCCACAATACTTATTTTTTTTTAACTTTCAGGAAAACACTGACCTGTGGCCTCCACCTGCACCTCCACCTCCATCTCCTCATCTTCCATTTTCACATGAAGCGAGTGCCACCATGTTCCCCAGTCCGTCTCTTCAGGCGTCCGGGCGACACGGGCGACTGTGACTTCTGTTCCACGACCAGCAGCTGTGTTATTATGCATCCTTTAGCATTATTAGCAGCCTTTAGTTATTATGATAAAGAATCATGTTTGAACATTTATGAATTGCAGTTGACTCCTTACATGGCGATTCATCAAACGATCGACGCACCGGCACACCTCCTGTAGCTTTGTGTGTTTCTGTCTGAATAACAAATGTTCTTTACATGTGCAGAAGGAGAGTTCATCCATCACAGATGAGCTCACCCGGTGTGTGTGTGTGTGTGTGTGTGTGTGTGTGTGTGTGTGTGTGTGTGTGCGCGCGCGTGTGTTGAACCACCACTGATAAGCAGGACCATGACTTCCATTTCCGAGCGACCCGCCCCTTCGTGCTTCCATCCAGCCGAGATACGAGGGAAGCGAATGAGGCGACGACTGCATAACGATCACGTCTTCACATCAGGAAGCAGCGTCTCCCCGTCATTCCAGCTGTCTGTCATCTTCCTCCCTGATTTTCAATCTAAATTCTTGGAAAATGAAATACAATTTGCAGAGAAGAGACAGGTCTTTAAAAGTTTCCTGTGCCAGTGTGTGCAAACAGCTGCAGGCGCGAGGTCAGAACTCTTCCTGTTGGTGTGTCTGACTCACACTTCCATTTGTTTCTCTCTCCGCTTCCCCCTTTCCAGCTCCTGGATGTGCTTCGATTTGCATCTCATGAATGCACACAAGTGAGTCAGCACTCTTCAGCACACACACACACACACACCCACACACACACGGTGGAACGATCCCAGTCGTGCCAGTGTGTTAACGTCTATGAATAAATTAAGACACGATGATATTTTGACTCACGGGGGAAATCAGTGGACTGGTTGGATTTCACTTTCTTTTTTCTCCTTTCAAAGTAAAAACTCTCACACACTCCACTAACACACTCCGTTCACAGGTAAGCCGAGTTCAGGTGTTAAAACTTGTTTGAAACTTGAAAATATTGATTTTTTTTTCTTTCTTCTTCCAACTTGCTTGACAGTTATTTTCTTTCTGGTTTTAACGCAAAGTCCTTTTAGAAAGTCCCAGTGGACGGCCGCTGTGTTTTGTAACGATGGCCGTCTCTTCGTGTGACCAGCGCCTGGTTTTTCTGCAGCCAGTTTGCACACAGCTGATGTTGTGCCGCGCTCAGACTTTACATCTCTGTAACGTCAGTAAATTCCCTGATCCTGGCTGAATCCCACCTAATCCCATCTGAACAGTACAGAACATGACAAAATCACTTCAGGCCTCTTGAGTCAGGGTAAAACTGTGTTGTTTTGAAGGAAGTGTGTTTCTTTATAAACAGATTCAATGAGACAAACATTATGAATGAGAGAAATCGTCGTAACAAGACAGATCTGAAACACCAGAAATGCTTCGTTTGGTCAAAACAGGTGAAATAATGAAGAGAAACACTGAGTGGAGTCTTCCAACATACTGAGGTCTGGAGATGTTGGTTATAAAAAAAAAAAAAAAGCTTCAAATGAAGCAAGATTTGATCGGCCTGGTCTCCCCTGCTGGCTCTGGTGTCTTTGTCCCCCAGACCGCTGCCAGGTCCTCTGTGCCTGTGAATCTGTCACAGAGCGTTAGCAGCAGCCGTCCCGCTCACATTAGCCCTGATATGCTGCTCAGCCTCTTTTATAGCCGAGCCAACAGCCGGCGCCAGCCGAGCCCACATGTCTGCGTCAGTCCTGTCGCTGGCGGCCACAGGGCCACCGAAGCACGTTAGCATCCACGCTGTTCGATAGCCTTCATGGCTGCAGCTGCTTCCAAACGCTGTGAATCTGGGAGCAGGGGGGCACAGCGTCGGCACAGCGGGAGGCGGCGGAGGAAAGGATGGAGACGCAAACAAGGAAATTAGAAAATGCTGAAAGACAAGAGAGAAAGAAAGAGCTGAATTGAGAGAAAGAGCTGAAAGAGCTCGCTCTGGCCAGCTAAGGTTTTCTACAGCTGCACCTTCCCTCACAGCCAGAGGTTTACCGAGACCAGGAGACCAGGAGACCAGGGGGGTATTGCACAAAAGTAGGATAAATACATCCAGGATAAATGAAAATGCGCGGCTTGAGTCAGCCTCGTCGGTGTTTTCTGGGATTAATCGGTTGCACGTTTGCCGAGCCAGGATGAAAAGACGCGGCTCACTCCAGCCAGGTGTGGAGCATCAGGATAAGTGGCGTTCACGGCGTTCTTCAAAAGACCACGAGATCGATCACAGAATCACAGATTGAAAATGGAACAAGGACGAGCGTCTTACTTCACACGGGATGAGCAGCAGTGTGGGACTATACCGCGACTGTCGGGGGGGCTCACTTAAAAAGGGGGGTGCCCCAGAGCAAGGACTTTACACAAAACACGTCCATTAATTTCACTCCATATATTCCAGCCTGTACGTCTGCTTTAAGTGACGTTTAAGGCATAGCGCCCCCACGCTTCAATGGTGAGGACAAGTACTGCATGCAGGCCGCAGCTTTATTAAAGTGAAATAGTGATGCTCAGATCATCCACTAAAAATGGCCTAATTCTGCTATGATCCATGATTATGATCATACAAAAATGATAATAATAAAATACAGGAAATACACGGGGGAAACAGCATTTTGCCAATATTTAGGATATTTATTTAAGAAAATTTCAACTCTGTGTCCGTGTTCTCTATTGAATCAGCTGTTCTCAGGATGTGTTCTGTTTCATCCCTCATCTGTCATGAAGAACAAACCTGTCGGCCAGAAAAGAACCTGCAGCAGGTGGAAACCAAACATAAAAATATTCTGCAGTCTGGTCAGTTACTTAAGTGCAGCCCAAAGAGCAATTATCACATGAAGTGATAAATTTGTTTCTTCTGAGAAAGAATTTCTGTCTGATTTTAGCCGTTAAAAAAGTGGAGTCAGAATGATGTGGGACCCTTTCACTCCTAAAGCTGGAGTCCTGAAATAGGACGATTTTCCTATTTTCAGGAGACAGTTAAGACAAAATGATGCTGTCTGTTATATTGTAGTCCATTTCAGTGGTGTGAGACATTTATTTTCCCTTTGTTTCTCATTTTACTCATTGTGTAGCTTCAGGGTTGTTTTATTTTATTTCTTCTTTATTTTTTACATCAGTGTGGTTTAGTACCAGTTTCATTAAGGATTTTTTTTCCATTGTCTTTACAATAATTGTGAACCTTTTATTGTAGGACTTGTATTAATAAAGAAAGGATTCTGAAATGTCTGTGTTTAAAGTTATGTTGGTCTTCATATAATCTGAGCAACAAAATGATACTAAAGTCAACCAGACCCTGCAAATGCAATGACTACAGTAAAAAGATTTGGCTGCAGGATGATTAAATGATGTAATGTGTAGAAAAATGAAGGAAATGCTGTAAACCACGCCCATTTCTCACATTGTTGACAGCAGTTTAATCTGATCCTGGTAGTTAGCCTGCTGTGGAGCAGCTAGCTGCAGAGAATAAATCGCCACGGTGACTGGTCCGGGATAAACTTGGCCAGCTTTTGTGCAACCGACTTGAGGCTAACTTCGTCCAGGATAACCACAGAATCACTACAGGATAACAACAGTTTGCCGGCTTTATCCCAGTTTATCCTGGTTTTGTGAAATACCCCCCAGGAGACTCAGAGATTCGCTTTGGGAGTCTGTTTAAAACCACAACGCTGCTTGGAGAACTGAAAACAGCTCCCAAAGTGAAACTTTATGAAAATGATCCGGCTCTGGTTGCTTTCAAAGCAGTCCTGCTTCATCCGGACCACAGTCCACTTCAGGGACTTTCACAGGAGTCTCATTGACAGACGGTCAGAAGACTTTTGATCGCGGTTGCTTGTAGCTAGCTGCTAGCTGCTAGCCGATTGCTGGGGCGGGACTTCTGCTTTTGGTCTGGACCAATCAATGAGCCGGGTTTCTTCATCTTCAGGCTTCACTTCCTCTCTGGTCATTGTTCATTCCTCTCAACAGCGCCCCCTAAAGAGCAGCTGCTGTAACTGCATGCTGCTGTCCAGGAGTTTGGTCTGATCTCTGAGGCGGAGAGTGAAAGAAAACCAAACCAAACGAAGAGTGAATACCGGCAAAAACAAGCCCCTCCCACTCCTTCCACCGCCCGGCTTACACATCCAATTTCCAAAGAACAACAAAGGGCCATTTTATTTCTGTAGGATGAAAAGCTGATTCACAAACCGTAAACCAAAAATCTACTGGGGTGCCTCAGCGTACCGACCTAAGAAAAAAGGGAAGAAAAAGATGAGCTTCTCAGCTAACTTTCTAAAGGAAAAACGAGAGGAAAATGTGACGATGGCAAATAAAAACTGGCCTCTCACTCCAGTTTGCAGGTCACAATTTGTCTTATAAAAAATAAAACAGTGGTCATCAATGCTCAACAAATGTCTCATCTCATTAATACAGTTCACACACACACACACACACACACACACACACCACACACACACACACACACACACACACACACCACACACACACACACACACCACACACACCACACACACACACACACACACACACACCACACACACACACACACACACCACACACACACACACCACACACACACACACCACACACACACACACACACACCACACACACACACACACACACACACGCTCAGTCTTGTATTTCTATCCTTGTGGGGACCGTCCATTGACTCCCATTCATGTCTAGCCCCTAACCCTGACCCTTACCCTAATTAGGGGATTCCAGGTCTTGTTCTGAGGGTCTCTGAGCGACGGGAGTAGGACCGTTGGAATCGCCTCGGCGAGCTCTACAACATATCTGGCATTGCCATTTTATACCCGGAAAGTGTATGTGGCATTTATTTCCCTAACCATGGGTCCTAGACAAAAACAGGACGTCTAGGTGAATTCGGGGGATTTTTTACAGTCCGGTGATGTGTCTTTTGACTCTCTAGCACCTATTTTTTTTTGTTGCAGTACCACCATTTTACCACTAGGGGGAGCAATTTGTCTGTCGTTTTCTGGAATATAGTTCCACAATTGGTTCAATCTACCACTGTGAGCCGTAGGAACATGCTAGAGAGCTGGGAGTTGGTTTAAACTGCTGTTAGGGGACTCGGGCTCCCTTGGCCACCGTTTCTGAGTGCCTAGGACCTTTCTACCAAAGATTCCAGAACTGAAGATTCCGTTTCCAGAACTGAAGATTCCGTTTCCGGAACTGAAGATTCCGTTTCCGGAACTGAACATTCTGAAAACGAGCTCCAACTCCGCTCAGGAAGGACCGAGAGCTCTGGCAATGACTTCAAATGAAAGCTGAGGGCCTCAGCAGTGCAATGGAAGTGGTTTCAAGTGTCCAACTACAACACTGTAGATTTTGAATAGGGATTCCAGATTGGTCAAGCCTTGACCGATTCTGGAAGGTGCTGTAACTGAGCTCAGGAAAGAGCTAGAGGTGTGGGATTTACTTCAAATGAAAGCTGGGGGGGTCCCTGACAGGTGTGGTATGATGTCATCTCTGTAAACCTGCATAAAAATTTCACCTCATGAATCAGCCCATAGACTGTATGGTGGGATACAGGGGGATGAGCCTTATGTGTCCTGAGGGTCAGTTGGGTCAATTTCCACCATGAATTTTGCGACCCCTTGGGGAGTGGCAACAACCCCAAACACACAACTGTTGGGGTGGTGACTGTCTGTTTTGGGTGTTTTTGGGCTGATCCAAACACTTTGAGCTTCAAAGATGCAATCTGGAAGGGGATTCCAGATTCCAGATTCCAGATTCCAGATTCCAGATTGGGATTCCAGATTCCAGATTCCAGATTCCAGATTGGGATTCCAGATTCCAGATTCCAGATTCCAGATTGGGATTCCAGATTCGGTCAAGCAATGATAACTCCTCTCAGGAAGGAGCTAGATGGCTGGGATTAGCATCAAATGAAAGCTTAGGACCTCAGCAGTGTAATGGTTGCAGTGTCAAGTCTCAAGTCACTTCTTAAAAATCGATGTCATTTTCTGGAAGGGGATTCCAGATTTAGACATCAAATGACCGATTCTGGAATCTGCTATAACTCCTCTCAGGAAGGAGCTAGAGGCGTGGGACTGGCTTCAAATGAAAGCTGAGGGTCCTGTGAGTGTAATGGTGGTAGTTTCAAGTGTCTTACTTCAATGTTAAGGGTTTTATGGTCAACCCTATGTGTAACCCTAACTCGGTAACCCTACTCCCTAACTGTAACCCTAACAATCCCAAACAATGAGGGCTAGGGTTATGAAAGTTTGATATGTGTCTCCCTCGGGGGTCCCTGACAGGTGGGTTGTGGTGTCGTCTCTGTAACCCTAGCAGAAAAATTTGACCTCATGAATCACCCGATAATGTATATGGTTGCATCCGTGGGGATGAGCCTTGGGTGTCCTGAGGGTCGGTTCGGTCAATTTCCACCATGAAATTTGGAACCCTTCGGGGACTGGCAACGACCCCGCACACGTGTCTCTTGGGGCAGTGACTGTCTGTTTTGGGTGTTTTTGGGCTGATCCAAACACCCTGAGCTTCAGAAACGCAATCTGGAAGGGGATTCCAGATTTCGTCATTCAATGACCAATTCTGGAATCCTCTGTAACTCCTCTCAGGAAGGAGGTAGAAGTGTGGGATTGGCTTCAAATGAAAGCTGAGGGCCTTGCAAGTGTAACGGTGGTACTTTCAAGTGTCTAACTCCACGTTTAAGTTTCAATGACACTTTCTGGAAGGGGATTCCAGAATGTGTCATCCAATGACCGATTCTGGAATCCTCTGCTATAACTCCTCTCAGGAAGGAGCTAGAGGGCTGGGATTAGCATCAAGTGAAAGCTTAGGACCTCAGCAGTGCAATGGTTGCAGTGTCAAGTCTCAAGTCACTTCTTAAAAATCAATGTCATTTTCTGGAAGGGGATTCCAGATTTAGACATCAAATGACCGATTCTGGAATCTGCTATAACTCCTCTCAGGAAGGAGCTAGATGGCTGGGATTAGCATCAAATGAAAGCTTAGGACCTCAGCAGTGCAATGGTTGCAGTGTCAAGTCTCAAGTCACTTTTTAAAAATCGATGTCATTTTCTGGAAGGGGATTCCAGATTTAGACATCAAATGACACATTCTGGAATCTGCCTTAACTCCTCTCAGGAAGGAGCTAGAGGCGTGGGACTGGCTTCAAATGAAAGCTGAGGGCCCTCCGAGTGTAATGGTGGTAGTTTCAAGTGTCTAACTTCAATGTTAAGGGTTTTATGGTCAACCCTATGTGTAACCCTAACTCGGTAACCCTACTCCCTAACTGTAACCCTAACAATCCCAAACAATGAGGGCTAGGGTTATGAAAGTTTGATATGTGTCTCCCTCGGGGGTCCCTGACAGGTCTGTTGTGGTCTTGGTAAGATTCAGTCAAGTAATGATAACTCCTGTCAGGAAGGAGCTAGAAGGCTGAGATTGGCATCAAATGAAAGCTTAGGGCCTCAGCAATGCAATGGTTATAGTTTCAAGTGTCTACCTGCACTTTTTAAAAATCGATGTCATTTTCTGGAAGGGGATTCCAGATTTAGACATCAAATGACCGATTCTGGAATTATCAACCCTAACTCCTCTCAGGAAGGAGTTAGAGGGCTGGGATTAGCATCAAATGAAAGCTTAGGACCTCAGCAGTGCAATGGTTGCAGTGTCAAGTCTGAAGTCACTTTTTAAAAATCGATGTCATTTTCTGGAAGGGGATTCCAGATTTAGACATCAAATGACACATTCTGGAATCTGCCTTAACTCCTCTCAGGAAGGAGCTAGAGGCGTGGGACTGGCTTCAAATGAAAGCTGAGGGCCCTACGAGTGTAAAGGTGGTAGTTTCAAGTGTCTAACTTGAATGTTAAGGGTTTTATGGTCAACCCTATGTGTAACCCTAACTCGGTAACCCTACTCCCTAACTGTAACCCTAACAATCCCAAACAATGAGGGCTAGGGTTATGAAAGTTTGATATGTGTCTCCCTCGGGGGTCCCTGACAGGTCTGTTGTGGTCTCGGTAAGATTCGGTCAAGCAATGATAACTCCTGTCAGGAAGGAGCTAGAAGGCTGAGATTGGCATCAAATGAAAGCTTAGGGCCTGAGCAATGCAATGGTTGTAGTTTCAAGTGTCTACCTGCACTTTTTAAAAATCGATGTCATTTTCTGGAAGGGGATTCCAGATTTAGACATCAAATGACACATTCTGGAATCTGCTATAACTCCTCTCAGGAAGGAGCAAGAGGCGTGGGACTGGCTTCAAATGAAAGCTGAGCGTCCTGTGAGTGTAATGGTGGTAGTTTCAAGTGTCTAACTTCAATGTTAAGGGTTATATGGTCAACCCTATGTGTAACCCTAACTCGGTAACCCTACACCCTAACTGTAACCCTATACTCAAAAAAGCAGGTATGTTGTGATGACATCTCTCTGACCCCTAAAGAAAAACTTTGACGTTCACCACAATAAGCATGTTCCCTGTGGGATTTGATCCCACAAAAGTTGGGTTGAAAGCCATAGCATAAGACCACTCAGCCACTCAGTGCCATGAATTTTTCGCGTTTGGAACTTGTACTTATTTTTTAAGCTTTGTGTGGAGGGGGGCTGGGATAATGACCCTCCTAACCCTTGGGGTCAGAGGTCATTTAACCCTAGTTTCCAAACAATTAGGGCTAGGGTTATGAAAGGTGGCTGTCGGTTTTGGGTGTTTTTGGGTGTTTTTGGGCTGATCCAAACACTTTGGGTTTCAATGTCTCTTTCTGGAATGCAATGCCAGCTTGCTTCATTCTGGTGACAATCTCTAACTTTGTCCAGGAAGGCCCTAGAAGTGTGGGATTGGCATCAAATGAAAGCTTAGGGCCTTGGCAGTACAATGGTAGTGGTTTCAATTGTCTAACTTAAATGGTAAGGGGTCTTTGGTCAACCCTATTTGCAACCCTAAGCCCTAAGCCTTGACCCTAACTCCAGTCAGGGTTTTTATTGGCTTCCAATGACAGCTTAGGGCCTTAAGAGTGTAATGGTGTTCCTTTCAGGTGTGTACCTGCACTTTTTAAAAAACGATGTCACATTCTGGAAGGGGATTCCAGATTTAGTCATCCAATGTCAGATTCTGGAATCTGAAAGGTTAGGCTAAGTTAGTTTAATAAAACACTTTGCCTCAGTAACACTAAGTCTCCACTGCTCAAGATGCACCACAATAAGCATGTCCCCCGTGGGGTTTGATCCCACAACCTACTGGTTGCAAGCCATAGCATTAGACCACTCGGCCACTCAGTGCTATGAATTTTTCGCGTTTGGAACTTGTACTTATTTTTTAAGCTTTGTGTGGAGGGGGGCTGGGATAATGACCCTCCTAGCCCGAGGGGTTATAGGTAATCTAACCCTAGTTTGCTGACTATTAGGGTTACGGTGATGAAAAATTGATATGTGTCTCCCTGGGGGGTGCCTGACAGGTGTGTTGTGGTGTCATTTCTCTAACCCTAGCAGAAAAATTTGACCTCATGAATCAGCGTATAATCTACATGGTTGGATTGGGAGGCTGATGCCCCACTGAGTCTGGGGGATTTGCAAGCTCTCCCAGGGGTCAAAATTTAAACGTTGACCGATCGACACGAGGCTCACGTATGTTCATCGGGGGTGCCAGGACATCCACTGTGAGAAGTTTCAGCCCTGTGCGACCCTCCTGACCCTATCGGTCAAAGGTCAACGGGGTGACCTTTCCCATAAGGCCTTGAGCCAGGGAGCTGAAATTCGCTGTCATGCATCGGGGCTGGCAGCACATCCACGGTGTGCGATCTCAGCCCTCTAGGCCACCCGGAAGTCTTTCAGGAGAGCTGAAGGCACTCGTTTTCAAAAACGCCTTAACCGAACATATTTTGTGCGCCATTTTTGAAATACTTGAGCAAACGAGCTCAAAGTGGCATCAAAATGACCGTCTCTACACCCCGCTGATGTGTGCCGACAGTGGTGGTTGTAACTGAAACGGAAATACCCGAAAAAAGCACGTTTCTGTATTTCGCCGTTTCACGTTTTTATTTTTTAAAAATCAACGGTGATAGCCAGGGGGCTGAGACTTTCAGGGTGTCCTCGGGGTCCCATCCCACACCTGTGATAAAATTTTCAGCCCTCCGGGACATGTAGAAGTATGTGAAATAGGCAAATGCTAACGTTTTGTGGCTAAAATAGGAGCTAATTTCGCTATTTACATTAATAGCTCCCAAACGATGACAGCTAGCCGGCTCAAACTCGCACACAAGGTGTGTGGTGACCTTAGGCACCCATCGATATGGGGCAGCCCCGCCCACCGCGTGGAATTACTGCACAAAGTGGGCGGGAGCAGAAATTAGCCGTTAGCTGCTAACCCTAACTTCCAGCTTGAATAACTCTTAAACGATTAGGGTTAGGAGGATGGGGGTTGGAGGCATGACTCCTGGGGGGGTCCCTGATGGATGTGTGGAAGGGGATCCCTCCAGCGCATAAGGAAGCCGCGTGGTTGTTGCATTTAGCATTAGCCGCCGCTAACGACTTCGGAGTTGAATAACTCTGGAAGGGGAGGGGCTAGGAGGGTGTGGCTTTAACAGCTGACTCCCTGGGGGGTCCCTGACCTGTATGTAGGACCTCATCCCTCTGCTGCCCTCCTAGCTCCGCCCAATGACCTTTTACCTCAGGAGCGCGTTTAATTGAATAACTCCGGAAGGGGAGGGGCTAGGAGGGTGTGGCTTGAACAGTTGACTTCCAGTGGGGTCCCCGACACTTGTGTGCGATGGCATCCCGATCGGACCTTTGGATCTCCTTCAAATCATGTTTTTTCACTTTTTTCAGCGAAATCTCATTTCAGAGAGGATTGGGAGGCTGATGGCATAGTAACCCTAGAGGATCTGTAGTCTGTCATAGGGGGTGAAAATTAACGCTTTGCCCGATTGGCACGAAACTCGGGGAGGTTCATCGGGGGTGCTGGGAGAGCCGCTGTGTTGATTTTCAGCCCTCTGGGACCCTCCTAACCCTAGGGGTCAAAGGTCATCCAACCCTAGTTCGCCGACGATTAGGGTTACGGTTATGAAAAATTGATATGTGTCTCCCTGGGGGGTGCCTGACAGGTGTGTTGTGGTGTCATTTCTGTAACCCTAGCAGAAAAATTTGACCTCATGAATCAGCACATAATCTATATGGTTGCATCCGTGGGGATGAGCCCTGGGTGTCCTGAGGGTCGGTTGGGTCAATTTCCACCATGAAATTTGGGACCCTCGGGGATCGGCAGGACCCCCGCACACATACCTCATGAGAGGTCAGGGATCCCCTCATCACTCTAAGGGTGAAACTCAGAGGGTGAAAACAACGCATTTAGCTAGAGACAAAAAAACGCTAGATCCTGCATCGGGGCTTCCAGGGCATCCACCCTGTGAAGTTTCAGCTCTCTAGAATACTTTTTTCCAAAAAAATCCATCCGTTTTCACTTGCCCTGCAGAAGGCCCGAAATAAAGCCTGAATCATAGCAAAATCCCTCAACGCTTTGACCGATCGGCACGAAACTCGGGAACCTGCATCGGGGGAGCCAGGGTATCCATTGTGAGAAGTTTCAGCCCTGTGCGACCCTCCTGACCCTATCGGTCAAAGGTCAACGGGGTGACCTTTCCCATAAGGCCTTGAGCCAGGGAGCTCAAATTCGGTGTCATGCATCGGGGCTGGCAGCACATCCAATCTGTGCGATTTCAGCCCTCTAGGCCACCCGGAAGTCTTTCGGGAGAGCTGAAGGCACTCGTTTTCAAAAACGCCTTAACCGAACATATTTTGTGCGCCATTTTTGAAATACTGGAGCAAACGAGCTCAAAGTGGCATCAAAATGACCGTCTCTACACCCCGCTGATGTGTGCCGGCTGCGGTGGTTGTAGCTGAAACGGAAATACCCGAAAAAAGCTACTTTCTGCATTTCGCGTTTTCACGTTTTTATTTTTTAAAAATCAACGGTAATAGCTGGAGGGCTGAGACTTTCAGGGTTGCCTCGGGGTCCCCTTCTGCACCTGTGGTAAAATTTTCAGCCTCCCGGGACATGTAGAAGTATGTTAAATAGGCAAATGCTAACGTTTTGCGGCTAAAAAACGAGCTAATTTAGCTATTTTCGTTAATAGCTCCCAAACGGTGATAGCTAGCCGGCTCAAACTCGCACACAGGGTGCGTGGTGACCTTAGGCACCCTTTGATATGGGACAGCCCCGCCCACCGCGTAGAATTACTGCGCAAATTGAGAAGGAGCTTAAATTAGCCGTTAGCTGCTAACCCTAACTTTGAGCTTTAATAACTCCTAAACGATTAGGGTTAGGAGGATGGGATTTGGATGCATGACTCCCGGGAGGGTCCCTGATGGGTGTGTAAAAGGATATCCCTCCAGCGCGTGCACAAGCCGCGTGGCTGTTGCATTTAGCATTAGCCGCCGCTAACGACTTTGGAGTTGAATAACTCCGGAAGGGGAGGGGCTAGGAGGGTGTGGCTTTAACAGCTGACCCCCAGGGGGGTCCCTGACCTGTATGTAGGACCTCATCCCTCTGCTGCCCTCCTAGCCCCGCCCAATGACCTTTTACCTCAGGAGCGCGTTTAATTGAATAACTCAGGAAGGGGAGGGGCTAGGAGGGTGTGGCTTGAACAGTTGACTTCCAGTGGGGTCCCCGACAGTTGTGTGCGATGGCATCCCGATCGGACCTTTGGATCTCCTTCAAATCATGTTTTTTCACTTTTTTCAGCGAAATCTCATTTCAGAGAGGATTGGGAGGCTGATGGCATAGTAACCCTAGAGGATCTGTAGTCTGTCATAGGGGGTGAAAATTAACGCTTTGCCCGATTGGCACGAAACTCGGGGAGGTTCATCGGGGGTGCTGGGAGAGCCGCTGTGTGGATTTTCAGCCCTCTGGGACCAACTTGACCCTAGGGGTCAAAGGTCATCGAGCCCTAGTTCGCAAACGATTAGGGTTAGGGTTATGCAAATTTGATATGCGTCTCCCCGGGGGGTCCCTGACAGGTCTGTTGAGGTTTCATATCTCTAACCCTAGCGTAAAAATTTGACCTCACGAATCAGCGCATAGTCTATATGGATGGATTGGGAGGCTGATGAGGAGCATTTTCAGCCCTCTGGGAACCTCGTAACCCTAGCGGTCAACGGTAATCTAACCCTAATTCCATCAACATTAGGGTTAGGGTTATGGGAGTTGGATATGTGTTGATACGCGATTAGCCTTGGGTGTCCTGAGGGTCGGTTCGGTCAATTTCCACCGTGAAATTTCGGACCTCTCGGGGACGGCAACAACCCCATACACGTATTTCTTGGGCTGCTGACTGTCTGTTTTGGGTGTTTTTGGGCTCATCCTAGCATGTGGAGCTAACATGGCTAAGGATTCCAGATTCGGTCAACCAATGACAGCTTCTGGAATCAGCTATAACTCAGCTCAGGAAGGAGCTACAGTGGTAAGATTGGTGTCAAATTAAAGCTTAGGACCTCAGCAATGCAATGGTGGTGGTTTCAAGTGTCTAAATGTAACTTTTCAAAAAACGATGTCACATTCTGGAAGGCAATTCCAGATTTCCTCAACCAATGACCAAATCTGGAATCAGCTATAACTTTGCCCGGGAAGGAGCTAGAGGGCTGGGATTGACTTCAGATGATAGCTGAGAGCCTCAGCAGTGCAATGGTGGTGGTTTCAAGTGTTTAACTCCACATTTAAGGGTCAAGGACTTATTCTGGAAGGGGATTCCAGATTTGGTCAACCAATGACCAAATCTGGAATCTGCTCTAACTCTGCTCAGGAAGGAGCTAGAGGGCTGGGATTGAGTTCAGGTGTTAGCGGGGGGGTCCCTGACAGGTGTGTTGTGGTATCGTCTCTGTAACCCTAGCAGAAAAATTTGACCTCATGAATCACCCCATAATGTATATGGTTGGACCCGTGGGGATGAGCCTTGGGGGTCCTGAGGGTCGGTTTGGTCAATTTCCACCATGAAATTTTTGACCTCTCGGGGACCGGCAACAACCCCATACACGTATTTCTTGGGCTGGTGACTGTCTGTTTTGGGTGTTTTTGGGCTGATCCAGGCACTCAGAGCTTCCAAGACGCAATCTGGAAGGGGATTCCAGATTCCAGATTGGGATTCCAGATTCCAGATTCCAGATTCCAGATTCGGTCAAGCAATGATAACTCCGCCCAGGAAGGAGCTAGAGGACTGGGCTGGGCTTCAGATGACAGCTGAGGGCCTCAGCAGTGCAATGGTGGTGGTTTCACGTGTCTACCTGCAATCTTAAGGGTCAAAAACGCAATCTGGAAGGGGATTCCAGATTCGGTCAAGCAATGATAACTCCTCTCAGGAAGGAGCTAGAGGGCTGAGATTGGCATCAAATGAAAGCTTAGGGCCTCAGCAGTGCAATGGTTGTAGTTTCAAGTGTCTACCTGCACTTTTTAAAAATCGATGTCACATTCTGGAAGGGGATTCCAGATTAGGTCAACCAATGACCAAATCTGGAATCTGCTCTAACTCTGCCCAGGAAGTAGCTAGAGGACTGGGATTGGCTTCTACTGACAGCTGGGGAGGTCCCTGACAGGTGTGGTGGGGTGTCATCTCTCTACCCCCTGGATAAAAATTTGACCTCATGAATCAGCCCATAGTCTATGTGGTTGGATCGGTGGGGATGAGCCTTGGGTGTCCTGAGGGTCAGTCGGGTCAATTTCCACCATGAAATTTGGGACCCCTCGGGGACTGGCAACGACCCCGCACACGTGTCTCTCGGGGCGGTGACTGTCTGTTTTGGGTGTTTTTGGGCTGATCCAAACACTTTGAGCTTCAAAGACGCAATCTGGAAGGGGATTCCACATTCCAGATTGGGATTCCAGATTCCAGATTCCAGATTCCAGATTCCAGGTTGGGATTCCAGATTCCAGATTCCAGATTCCAGGTTGGGATTCCAGATTCCAGATTCCAGATTCCAGGTTGGGATTCCAGATTCCAGATTCCAGATTCCAGATTGGAATGGGATTCCAGATGCGGTCAAGCAATGATAACTCCGCCCAGGAAGTAACTAGAGGACTGGGATTGGCTTCCACTGACAGCTGGGGAGGTCCCTGACAGGTGTGGTGGGGTGTCATCTCTCCAGGACCTCTAGAAATGTTTGACTTCACCAATCGGCCCCCGCTCTCTAGCGTTGATCCGGGCTGATGAGCTTTCTTTGTCCTCAGGGTCGGTCGGGTCAATTTCCAACGTGAAATTTTTGACCCCTCGGGGACCGGCGGGACCCCCACCCACGCGTTTGTGGGGGTGTGACTGTCTGTTTTGTGTGTTTTGGGGCTCGTCCCAACATTTTTGGCATTTCGGGTGAAAATCCCACATGGCCGGGTTCTCTGATTTATTTAGAGTCATTTTGGTGAAAAACATGGGTTAGCCACTTGAAAACTGAATTTTAAAATGGTTTTCTAACTTTTGATGGCTCTCTAGCGCTCAAAACATAGTGGTCAAAATCCGGAATTGAGATTCCGGAATTGAAAAAACCGGAAACGGAATTTTCAGTTCTGGATTCCAGATTCCAGATTCCAGATTCCACAATTGCAAATTCCGGATCCGGATTCTTCCGTTCTGGAATTCCAGATTCCTATCAAATCGACGGTGTCCCCTAACCCTAACCCTAACCCACACCACAACAAAGCCTAACCCTAAAGAAATGTTTTTGCACTTTTACTTTTTTCAGTAACAACAACATGGTCAAGAAAACACTGTTTCTCCTACTTAGGACCGGAAAAAGGTCCCCACAAGGCACGTCGTTTCACGTTTTGCTATCCTTGTGGGGACATTTGGCCCCAACAAGGATAGAAATACGAGAACGACACACACACACACACACCACACCACACACACACACACACACCACACACACACACACACACACACACACACACACCACACACACACACACCACACACACACACACACACACACCACACACCACACACACACACACACACACACACCACACACACACACCACACACACACACACACACCACACACACACACACACACACACACACACACACACACACACACACACACACACACACACACATACACACACACACACCACACACACCACACACCACACAGATAAACAGACACACACAGATGGAAAAGGTGAAGTGAGCCCTTGACTTCATCAGCTGTTGGCCTTAACTCCCTCGTCCTTCTTCCTGTGGCCAATCAGCAGTCTTCAGCTGGATCAAGCCCCACTCAACCAGTCAATTAACCAATCAGCCACACACACACACACACACATACACACACACACACACACAGACACACTCTCAGGAAGAGAGAGAGCGACTGGAGACTGCAGATCTTCACATTTACGACTTTAGTCACAACAACGGCAGAAACGCTGCGACTGCACGAGTAAACAGGAGTTCTGCTCATGCTCAGTAGATTAACAATAAGAACAATGTTTTCCTCCAGAGTCACATGACTCAGGTCCAGACTGTCCTGGACTTGGTAGTTTTAGAGTTGGCAGTCACTATAATAACATCCGACCCGTGTTCTGTCCATATGAATGTCTGTGTTCTCCACTGTCAACATTCAGAGTGGGTTGTTCGCCGTGGTTTCATCACAGAAACAAACAACAGCGCAAACTACTGGACCAACATAAGAACCACATTGTTCTAATGATTTCTGTGAAAACAGGCATCGTTCTCACAATGTTACCATTTGAACGTGAAACTTTTCTGAAGCCAAACTGTAGCAGTCACTGCCCAAAACCCCCGGATGTTTCCTACATGGCGACGTTTTTTAAAGCTCCACCTTGGGAGCCATTCTCCAAAAGTTGTGTTTTCAGTGGTGCCAAGCACTGTTACCGTGGAAACGGATTCCGAAATGCAATGGCAGTGCAGTGCCTCTGCCTGAACAGTGCTGTCGCTGTCCGTGGTGCTGAACCCTGAAGGCATCGTGGCCACTCTGGGTTTCTACTCAAAATAAATAAACTTTCAGTTTTCACGTCCAGTGAATTCAGAGCCGACTCTGGGATTTTAACCTCAACCTCACATGCGGCTTCAGATTCAAACCAAAGTCCTTCTTAAGATAATCCATCAAACCTTCTAATTCACAGAAATGTGATTTGACAGAGTGAGTAAGACAGGCTGGTTTCCTCCCTTCAGTCCTTTGATGTGGAAGACGAGCTTCGTCACAGCTCCTCCTCCTTCCTCTGCAGTGAGACAGTCCACTTCAGCTGGATTACTGTCTGACCGTCACACTGAGAACCCTTTACCCTGGAAAAGTCAGATCGGCCTGTCTTCACATTACCACTCCGCTCTCAAGCGACGTCTCGGGCAGTCAAAGAGTTAAGTTCCTCCAGCCCTCCAGAGCCCTGAGGTCAGCTGAGTTTTTGCAGTAGTGGCTCCCACCCTGTGGACCAGTTTGCCCCCCCCAGTGCGGTCTGCAGATAGCCTCTATATTTTTAAATCCTGGCTGACTCCCCCCTGTTCGCCGTGACCTTCGGCTGAGCAGAGCCACCACAGGATCTTGAGTTTTTCCTTGTGTTGCTCCTGTGCTCTGTTATTGTTCTGTTTCACTGTTTTATCTTGCAGTATTTTTTCTTTTTTTGCACTGTAAAACACTTTGGCTGACAATCGACCTTTTTAAATATGCTATATAAATAAAAGTGACATTGCCGTTGACCTTTGCACAAAGAGTGAGTTTTCACTCCTTAGTCCGGCTGTGGTGTGCATGCTGTCGGAGCAGAGGTTCTGTGTTCTCTACCAGGAAAGCTGAGGTGAATATTTGAGTTTGCCGGTCTCACATGTGACCATTCTCAAGCAGACGGTGTCGTTTCATCCTCCTGTTTGGAGAAGTCTGGATTCCCTCAGAGATGTGCCACTATCTCCTGTCCTGTCTGTGCTGAGTCAGCTCCTGATGGGAAATTGAATGTTAAAGCATTTCTTTGTCCATTTTGCTGAGCCCGTTGTTCAGTTTCAGGATGTAACGTCTCCATCACAAGTGTTTGATGAAGCCAGCGAGCCGAGAGATTCTCGTCTGACACCGTGTCTCGCTCACTTCCTGCTGAGCTCTGTCGTTGGGTTTCGCTCCAGCATCTGCCCGTCAGCACAGGACAAGCAGGAAACGACAGACGGAGAACATGGAGACGGACGGCGGTGTCATGGAGGGCTCCCCATTATCTCCCCACGCAGAGGAAGGTGTGGCGAGTTGACGGAGTGAAAGACGCCGAGCTGCTGCCAGCCTGACAGCGAGGCGTCCTCCCGGCGGCGCTCGTTTCATTCCGGGACTCAGAGGTAAAGCAGTGTCAACTGTTACAAACCAAACCCTGACACCGCCTACAAATGGCTGCAGGCGAAGAGGGAAGGCGCCTTCATTCAATTCAGTGTTATTTCTACAAACACAACAGTCAGTTCACTGCACTTTCACAGAGAAAAACCGACAATTCCACCTGAGCAGGCAGAGGAGACGATGGAACGGAATCATATTGGTGACTGAGCAGCCTTCAGACCCAAACCGAGACATTTTAAAGGCTCCTGAAACCTTGAGTAGTGGGTCTGTATCATATTTGGATTTCACTTTCTGAAATGAGAAACAGTACATATTGAACTCTTTCATGATCTCCTTTCAGATGATATGTCAACCCGAGACGTCTTCACATTAAATAAACAGTGATTTCTTCTGCACATTTTATTTACTGGGCAGATGGTGTTTCGAAATATGAATCAAATCAAAGAGCTCTGCAAGCAGGAAGAAGATCGATGAAGTGAAACAGATTCATCGATAGAGGTTTTCATGGATCTGTGAGTTCATCTGCGTTCCATGCTGCTTTCAGGGTGTTGGGTGAGTTATCGCTGTGGTCAGTTCACTTCAAAAATACTTATTTTACTGCTGGTGTGTGTTGTTGTGTGTGTTGTGTGTGTTGTTTCACTGCTCTTCAGACATTTCTTTAAAAAATTGAGGCTTTTGATAAAATTTAGCAATTTCCTTGGTGGTTTGGCCGGATTGGAGCCTGTCCTGAGCCGGTTTTGGCCCACAGACCTCATGCTTAACACCCCTGCCTGACTTGGCGACCCCCCACTTCAGGAGGTGGGAGATTCCGCTGGGTGGAGGAACACAATAAAGATGGAGGCTCAGGGACTGTTGGGCGCCACAGAGCAGATCAAACGGACTGCGGTTCTGGCTCAGGAAAACAAGAACACATCCCTGAAGCTGCGTCGAGAGCAGGGGGGGGGAACAGGAACCCTGAACCAGCAGACACCAAGAGGAACCGCTAAACAAAACCACACACACAAACACAGCGAGCCTCACACTCAACCTTAACATCCACTCTCATTTGCATTCACTGATTGTTTCATACTTTCATTTGTTCGCTGCATTTTTAAAAAATATAAACCAAATGCATCCAACGCAACTCTTGAAATGTGGCAAGAATGAATATTTTATTCTGGGAGCAAGAATAATGAGCCGTGGTTTTGATTTTAGGGTGCAGTAGAGTCAGGTAATAAAGAAAAGGTAAATTCAATTTCATTGTTTCTCCAAAGAAGCAGCTAAACTCAGACATTTCCAGGAATATTTACAGAGAAAAGCAACAGTTCAGCGTGAGAGATCACCACTTTATCCATCCAGTGCAGAGAGCCTCTTAGAAGTTTTTTATTTCTTTCTTTTTTTCATGGTTCACATGTTTCATTTTGTTGTTTGGTGTTTATACATCTGGAAAACATGTGTATACGACGTTGTTGATGGACGAAGCCCGGCAGACTGTCGTTAAATGTTTGGTGCTTTAAAATGTATGATTTTCAGTCTGCGGCTGAGATTTCCCTCTTCCCTGTTTCTCCTGTGACCAACAAGTTCAGTCCTAATTAATTCATGTCTGCACTTCACAAACAAAGAGTCAAATGAGACGCGCACACACACACATACACACACACACACACACAACAACACACTGGAAAACAGACACACAATCACAGAACCACATTTGGAGGTCAGACCCGCTGAGGTGTAAATACAGCCTCACACTCCTCAGAAGACCTTTCTGTGATATGATGCTGAATAATTTACACTGCCGTGTGTGTGTGTGTGTGTGTGTGTGTGTGTGTGTGTGTGTGTGTGTGTGTGTGTGTGTGTGTAGCTGCAGGTATGAGTCCTGGCAGTGCATCCATGATTCATTTGCTGCATCCTGACCTGCACACAGGAGATAGAGAGAGGAGGCAGCGTGAGAGGATGACGTCCACCTGAGACCTTCACACTCATTCTTTCAGGTAGCGCCAGTATATAGGATCCAGATTTACCCCCTTCCTCCTCAGAGGCTCCCGGCTCCATATTGCATCCACAGGAAGTCGTCAGCAGGGACTCAACCGCATCAAATCAACAGCTTTTTTCCTCCGACCCCCTCCTGCAGCTCTCTGAACGAGGAGCAGAACACACAGCGGAGCATGATGGATCGTTTATATTTTACAGTTTCATCTGTATTTAATGTGCCGTTATGTAACACTGTGTAACACGTGTCTTGTTCCTGGGTGGAGAGTCCCTGTTCCTCACTTCTAGACCTGGATATATATGCAGTGATCCTTTGTGAGTGAAAGTCATTATATGCTACTGAATCTGCCCATATGGCCCGAAATGTTTCCCCTCGGCTGCAGCTTTAAATTCTGTCTGATCAGTCTGACAGAGCCAGGAATCACACTGCCGTCACACGCTGCAGATGCTCAGTCTTTCTCTGCTGTCTTTAGGTTCATAGGTTTCAGGTCATTTCTTCATTGGTACATTAGCAGTGCGTAGTGGTCACAAGCCTATAGCGCCCTCTTGTGGCGGTAGATGCTAATATTTACACCTTGGTTCATGTCAGTCACTACTCGCTCTATTTCCGTTAACCGCCGTTAACCAGGTGCGATCACAACACGCCTGCTCTGCGCCTTGCTGACAGGGTGTGTCCAGGATGTTTTGTAATCCTCGTCCACGACGCCGTCCCTCCCTCCAGTGCCAGTGGCCTAGAGGGAGGAGAGAAGGCAAGAGTGGGTTTAATCCAGCCGAGTGTAATCTTCACCAGTCAAATGAAAATAAAGTCTAATACTTAAGGATAATAAACCAACAATATAAATGCTTTCCTTTAATCTGCAGCAGAAGAGTAGATAAGCAGCTGGGAGAGCCGTAAAAAAATGACTCGAAATTGCAGACAGTCTGCATTTAGAAGCTAATTAAAAACTTCCCAGATACAGGACAGATCTGAGCTATGTGCATCAGAACTCTCAAACAGAAATGTGCTAAAGCACAACGAATCACAGATATAAGATAGCCACCTGTATCGGTGGGCTGAACACAAAGGCCGAAGGCCGGTGAGTGTCCAAGCCACCATCCAGGAGGAAACATCATCCCTCCATACATCCAGAAAATGTCTACACAAGACATACTACACAAGACCCCAGGAGCACACTGTGCAAGGAAGCCCCTTAAACAGTACAGTACATCACAGCAGGGGGCAAGATGCTGCAGGAAAGGCAGACATGGAACACCAGAGCCAGGCTGAGGCAGAGTATACAGACACATCTGTGGTGAGTACAGACTGTAGATCCCAGAGTCTAGATGGAGAACACCCTGAAAGAGGTGCAAAACAACCAAGATCAGACCCTGTGGGACTTCAAGATTGAGATTGACACACTGGTGATGGAGGATCAGCCTGATATAGTGGTGGAGGAGAACCAGGAGAACCAGGAGAAGAGAGCAGAGATGGATGTAGTAATCCTAGTGATAGGACATCAGGAAGAAGGAACAGGAACCGCTGGAGAAACACAGAGGACTGAAGAGCAGCTGGAGGAGATCTGGGCTGTGAAGGCAACAGTGGTCCCAGTAGTGATAGGGGGAGGGGCAGGAACCCCCCAGCTGGACGCATGGCTCCAGGAAAGACCAGGAACTACATCTGAGATCACTGTCCAGAAGAGCACAGTGCTAGAACAGCTAAGATCCTGCAGAACCCTGAAGCTCCCAGGCCTCTGGTAGATCCTGCAGAACCCTCCAACTCCCAGGCCTCTGGTAGATCCTGCAGAACCCTCCAGCTCCCAGGCCTCTGGTAGATCCTGCAGAACCCTCCAACTCCCAGGCCTCTGGTAGATCCTGCAGAACCCTCCAGCTCCCAGGCCTCGGGTAGATCCTGCAGAACCCTCCAACTCCCAGGCCTCTGGTAGATCCTGCAGAACCCTCCAACTCCCAGGCCTCTGGTAGATCCTGCAGAACCCTCCAGCTCCCAGGCCTCGGGTAGAGGACCAGCTGGAAGGAGATATCACCAGTGGAAGCACTGAACTGACTCCTCATGTCAAGTCAGTCTTTTCCATGAGAGGCAGACGAGGCTCACATGTCCTGTTCTTTCACCTCTTTTCGTATCTTTTGTGGCTTTTTGGGTTCTAAAAAAAGTCCACTTCCTCCATTTCTCTTTAAACTGTGTTTCGTGTAGTCTCAACCAGTGTGTTAGTTTTTCTATCACATATATTTCTTTGAGGTTCTCTGTCCAGTGATTCTGGCATGGTGGGTTCATCTCACTCCATTTGGGATCGTTCTCTTTCCTGTTATCAATGTTATTTTGAACAAACATCTCTCAGTTCTCTGTACATTGTTCTTTATAGTGTTGAAATTCCACAGGTCTAATTTATTTATTTATTTATTTTATTCAACCTTTATTTAACCAGGAAGGTCCAATTGAGATTAAAAACCTCTTTTTCAAAGGAGTCCTGGGGGTTACAAAGTTACAATTCCAATACACAGTGCTATGAATTACAAGTAAATTGAAGAAAAAAAACTGTTGCACATAAAAGATGCTGTCTCAAGTTCTCTCAACCTTGTTTTAAAATAATTCAAGGGAATGAGTTCAGTCCTTTTGCAGCTTGTTCCAAGTATATGAAGCTGAATACGCAAAGGCTCTTTTCCCGAGTTCTGTGCGGCCAAATGGAACAGAAAGTAATAAATAATCATTTGAGTGTTGACATTGAGAGTTGACATTTCTCTGTGTGAATAAGTTGCAGATGTAGGAGGGCAACAGACCAAGCATGGCCTTGTAAATGAAAGTGTTCCAATGTCCAAGTCTCCTAGTGGACAAGGAAGGCCGTTCCACAGGAGAATACGAATCACAATGATTGGTCTCGGCTTTACAGTTCGTAATAAATCTTAGAGAGGTACAATAAAGACTGTCTATCTTGCGAAGATTTTGAGTAGCAGCATCCATATAAAGCAAATCTCCATAAAACTAAAATAAAAAATTAATTAAAAAAAAAATTAATAAAACTAATATTGATTAAAAAAAAAAAGTTGCAGTGACAACTTTTTTTTAGTTAAAAAAAAAAAAAAACTGAACTTATTCCTGAAGAAAAAGCCCAATTTCAGTTTGAGCTTCTTTGCTATATTATCTGTGTGGGGTTTAAAAGTGAGAGAGTCATCAAGCCAGACACCAAGATATTTGTACATGTGAGCCACCTCTATAACATTTCCTTCATGAGTGGATACTGGTGGAATAGTACAAGAGGCCTCCTTCATTTAACTTTTGAGAACAACATTAATTTGATCTTGTCAGCATTTAGGACGAGTTTTAGTGACAGATGTGTGTGCCGAACCACATCAAAAGCTTTCTGCAGAGACCCAATGGCTTCAGCAGCTGTTGATCCACAACAGTAAATAATAGTGTCATCAGCATATCGGTGAATATTGGCATCAGACACATTTTGTCCCACATCATTGATGTACATTACAAACAACAGGGGTCCCAGTATTGACCCTTGTGGCACCCCCTTGTGGACATTCTCAAGGTCAGAACGGAGGCCATCATACTTGATATACTGAGTCCGGCCATCCAGATAGTTTGTGAACCAAGCAACAGCATCATTTGACAAACCCAGACAGAGAAGCCTGTGCTGTGGGACAGCTCGGTCCACAGTGTCAAAAGCTTTTGGCAGATAAATAAAAAGTGAAGCACAGTACAGCTTTTTATCAAGAGCAACACATACATCATTGACTACTTCAGTAGCTGCAGTGATGGTACTGTATTGTTCCCTGAAACCTGATTGCAACTTTGACAGAAGTT